>NC_141023.1:45767500-45812500 GCF_052040795.2 Danio rerio | reverse complement strand
GTGGTCCTTTAAGGTAATCAAAAATTTTTGCTTAAATGGTGGACTCTTAATCAGAGTATTATTTTAATCATAAATACGGAGTATTGGTGTCCATGTAAATGTACTCAATGAAAGTGCCAGATGATATCGCAAGCTGTTAAAGACAGCCCATTCCTCTGCCTTTAAGTTGATTCCATGCGCACTCCAATGTTTGATAAAGTTTGATGTTTCCCCGCTTACACGCAACTTTTGTAAAGCATCTGCTTCACGTTGCTGTGTCAGCATCCTTGCTTGTGAAATACAGCCATACTTTTAAGCGCTTTAAGCAAATTTGATGAACGCAATCGTGCGTGTTGATGAATCTGAAGGGAGTCGCTCACCAGGTGCAACAAGAGCAAACGCCGAACATCGCTGACATTGTCTGTATAGTGTTTTGGAATTAAATGTTAAGAGATGGTGTGACCAAAGTCACTGTAAGAAGTTTATATGGTTTGGTACGTGCCTTTGATGTCCCCATGGTGCTTCTTGTCCTTGCGTCCTTAGCACCAGTGGCACCAAAATTAGGCACCGAAATTTATATGCTAATTCAGTGATTCTGTTTGAGACACTGTTCTCACTCTCAGGTCCCATAATTCTAAAGAAAAGGGCCACATTGTCCCCTGATAATGTCAATAGACTGGACTGTCTTAGCAACTCGTCACCCTGGAATTATAAAGTTCTATCTGCGTTCTGAATGATTTTGATTTTGAGATATTGAGCTTCAAAGTTTTTGCATTCCATAGCAAACAGTATGTATGTAACATTTGTGTTTTAAATAAAAAGTCCTAAAACGTAAAACAACTTAAAAAAAAACATCCCATTATGTAAATAAGACGTCATTTAATATGAATATGTCAATAACTCATTTTTGACAAAAATATCAGATAGAACCTTATAATTCTAAGGTGACGAATATTAAATGTCAAGGAGGACTAAACAAAATTGTTTCTACTTTATAATTAATGTTCTCAACTTGCAATACAACTTTTCAATGAGTACAATTGTTTGTATTCAATTTTTCAATTTCCATTTCCACAATGCCTGTACTTTGGATATATATATATATTTTTTTTTGTAGTCCACTTAGAATCCAACATTAAAAAATCATTTTTGTTTGTTATTGCCATTAATTCAAATGACACTGACATGCCTGTGTTTTTATTTCTGCAATAAATATGGCTTTTCCTGATTAATCTTAATTAATTACAAAAAAGTGTGATTAATTGATTATTTTTTTAATCAATTGACAGCCCTAAAATATTTTAAAAAGTTGATGACAATTTTATGATGTATTAAATTTGTACTAATGTAGTTGCGGTCAAGATACATTTTTTTGCTGTTAGAAAATGGATGACACATTTATAATGGCCTTGTGACATTCATGTTAATGACAGATTTATTACAAATGATTTTGTCAATGTAATGTCAAGTTGTCATGACAAAGACAGGTGAATCTATTTGTTTATGTCCAACTGTCATAACAAAACATCTCAAACAGTGTCATCTTTGCATGAAAATGACACAACTGAGCAAATGACAATTAATGACAATTGTCATAAGCATGCTAAAAATCACATTCATATTCAAGGCGTGTCATGTAATGATTAAAAAGGTTTCATGATGCCCTTAAGAACACCCCTTCAAGTAATGTGTTACCACAGGAGGTTTAGGACACACTTCAGGACTATGCCACAAACAATTGCCGACAACTCTGTCTAGCTCATAAATGTACATAAGAAGAGATAATAAAAATGACTCAAGATTAAATTAGATTGTAAATGTAAAGTTTGCATTGCATATCTGCAACTGTTGCAGAATACAAGTCTGCTTTCTTCTTTTTTGCATGACTAAAAACTCCTGCATCACAGAAGCGATGATCAAAATCTTAGCGGCTCGCAGCAAATGTGTGAATTGATTCAACCAGAAGAAATAACACATCATTTATCATCTTATCAGACCAATAATGATACTATTAAAAATAACCTTTGTTGGCCAACATTGATTTGGCCACTGATATAGTATTTTGTGTCTCTTCTGATTATATAGACAGAGTTTTTGTACTCAACTAGCAGAAGCTTTCTCTGTGACTTTCCTCAGATGAAACAGCTTAGTTGGTAATCCACTGAAGTGCAGTCTGTGCAAACCGATGACTCGGAAAAAAATAAATAAACTAAACAAACAAAAAAAAAAGGACAGTTTGTAATGAAAGAGACCCGGGAGACGAGCTACACAAGCAGTGGAGTATATTGCCTGGAGAGCTGAAGCTTCCAAGTTCAGTTTTGCTACCTTCCTCTGATGTGGGCTAATCTCAACGGATTGATGTGAATGAAAGAAAGACGTCAGAGATCAGCCTTCCTCTCGTCCGGCTGGCTTATTTTGCCGTCTGCCTCCCGGTATGAGCTTTCAGATCTGTGGTTTGCTGCGACTCGTTGGGGCGTCAGACCTGTTAAAAAGGTCATCTGAAGGATATTTAATTAAAAAGTCTGAAATGTCATGCTGGAATGAAGAGGACTTCAAGCAGAGGGTAGTCAATCCCAATTAAAGCCCGGCTGAGCTGGAAAATGATACACTATGAGGGACGTTATGAAATATGCTGTACCGCAAAAAATATAATAAATGATTAGTGATGGCATCTGAAAACACATTAGGAATATTTATACTCGCTTGTCTGATCTGGTCCTAACAAGTTGCATTTCATGCTGTCAGCGATGGACTAACTGAAAACGATTGTGGCAGAAAAACATTTGCGACTTCTTTGCAAGGGAGCTGTTGTGTCTGTTTGAATGTCAGTGTTGATGCAGCGGAGTTTGTTGCCTGTAAACACGTACTGTCCAAAAATAACATGCAATATTAACAGTTGCAAAGCGACTGTGGGGTTTTAAGTGCACAATAACTAGTGCAAGTTGAAAAAAAAAAATCTAAATAAAAAGTGGTTTCAACAGACAGATAAAATCCCAACCCATCTGCTGGAAGAGAGGAAAAAGAGGCACTTTCATTTGATGATGGAGGCAATCCAGAGCAATTTGCATTCAAAGAAACACATTTACATGAATCGTGAAACAAACAGAAACCTTAGGCGAAAAAAAGAATTAGCATGTTGCACACAGCTCCAAAACAGTTGAATTACTTTGGTCACCATTCACACTGGCAGCTTAACAGCTCGTTCTATAAATATATAAGGCACTTTTTTTATAATTCACAGTTTCTTTAAAAGTTGTTTTTGCAAACAAACACTGAGTTTTTACACAAGCAGTGTATTGAATACCTGAATATTGTACCGCATAACCCTTTAACTGCCCTCCAAGAAAAAAAAAAAAAAGGATTGCATATCTTAACTCCTAATGTCGCTATCCACTTGTTAAGTGGTGACGTGTTTGTGACGCATGTAATACTGTTTCCGGGTCCAAGCCGCCATTCATTTGAGTGGAGAAATCATTCGTTTATGATCGCGTTTTATTCCTGTCACACATTAAAGTTAATTTTATTTAAAGTCATAGTGTACACAACAATCTCTGGGCTTGCTGCATAACAAATACCAAAAATTTAACAATTTATAAAAAGATGTATCACTTTCTGGCCATCGGATATTAGGCATAAACATATATACTGCGACCGTGATTTTCGAAAGCCTTAAATCGCCCTGTAAACGTTTATTATTGCCATTTCATGAGTCTCCTCATTCAGTTGAATAGAGCGCTTGGACCCAGAAGCCACTTCGCGTGACGTCACACTTAACAAGCGGATTGTTAACACACACTCAATGCATTTTTTCAACACATCCCATAACTTCTAAAATATCAACCTCTACCAAATGGTAAATATGTCAGTTTATGGTAAAAGTACCAGAATTAATACATATACTATAAGTCTGAAAATATGAAGTGTAAGACTAATTTATTTATCATTCATTCATCCATTTTCTTTTCTGCTTAGTCCGCTTATCAATCTTGGGTCGCCACAGCAGAATGAACTGCCAACTTATCCAGCACACCTTTTACGCAGCGAATGCCCTTTCAGCTGCAACCCATCTCTGGGAAACATCCATACCCACTCATACACTACGGACAATTTATTCTACCTAATTCACCTGTACCGCATGTCTTTGGACTGTGGGGGAAACCGGAGCAACCCACGCGAATGCAGAGGGAACATGCAAACTCCACACAGAAACGCCACCTGACTCAGCCGAGGCTTGAACCAGCGACCTTCTTGCTGTGATGCGACAGCATTACCTACTGTGCGACTGCGTCGCCCCAATTAATTTAATCAAAACATTTTTGAATACTAAATCATCTTCCTTTTTTTGAAGTATGCCATAAACGATTTCAGATTCTCATTTAACATGCTTTTTTGTTTATTTATTTTTTTTTACAATAAAACCAAAATCAAGTGTAGTAGTGCAGCAGGATTGTTTGTTTGTTATTTTGTAAACCAACAACTCTGTGTATCTAAACCATTATTTAAAACAGTCATTCTTAAAATTACTATAACAGCCATTATTAAAAACAGTCAAAATAATAATAATAATAATTAAATTGAATATTGTAATACAAAACAAAATCATTGTTCCAGTTCTTATATGCTTATTTGATCCTTACAAAACATTTCTATTGGGTAAAAAATTGGGAATTGGGTAAGCTAAATTGTCCATAGTGTGTGAGTGTGAATGAATGTTTCCCAGTGGTGGGTTGCGGCTGAAAGGGCATCCGCTGTGTAATTTGTACAATTGCACTGTGTACAATTGTTGTAATTACCTTATGAAATGACATCATTAGTTAATATAACATGTTTAGTTAAGTTTACTTTAGATTTTTGATGGACAATACACACAATGCATGGTGTCAGGTCATAGCAAAATGCTACTTTCCCCCTGTGGTCCCTGGACAGGTTGGTGTTTATAAAATATTTGTGTATGTGTAAATAGATTTCTCATTAAACCAATAACAACTCATACCTTACTTAATGTATGAATATATAGTATGTTCATTTTACATTATACCATTTTATACATTTAAAGTCATTAAAAAGTATGTGAAAAAGGCATTCATGCTATATTAAAACATTAATTTATTTATATTTAAAAATACATATATATTAAACATAAATGCAAGTGTGCATCTCTTATTTGAAATTATGTGATGTGTAAATGATAAAGAATGATGTATTTATCACAAAATAGAAATAATGACAGAACGTGAGCTACTCTTCTACAAAAAAAAAAAATAATAATAATAATAACTACAGGGTCAAGCATATTAACAGATAAAAAGCTCATTTGTGATCACTCCTGATCTACTACATGTGTAATTCTCTGCCATTTATGAGAGAGATAAAAGCTAATAATCAGTTGGGAGGTTGTTGTTTGGCTTTTTTTTTTTTTTTTGTCCCTGCATCTGACTAATGAAGTGTTATTAAATTCTCATTGCCTTTGCTCTCTTTATTTTACAGCTGAAAAAGCCAACGAAAACTTCTACACCAACAGACGGCACTTGGCCGACCTGGCAGCGAAAGGCACTCTTCCCATGCACTCAGTGAGTCTGGAGCAGGAGCCCACCAACCCATACAGCCCAGAGCTGCCCTGCCAAAAGCAGAACGGACACAAGTCCAAAAGCACCAAGGTCCACAGCTCCCACCCGCTGGCTTATGGCTCCAACACAATCGCCAACCCCGGCAGGATGAGTAGCTGGGAGACTACAGAAACACTGGGCCGCCGGCACACGTACGGCCCCAAGAAGCACAGCGCCACAATGGAGCAAATGAACGAGTTGACGTCCGCCCAGAGCCAACATTACCTGCCACCACATCCGTACTTCGTCACCAACAGCAAGACTGAGGTGACTGTGTGAACGTGGCCGAACCAACGGCTTTATCGAGCCCAGGCTTGAGTGGACGAGGAGAACGAAGATAACCAGAGACGCCTGACGGAGGAAGAAGAAGAAGAAGAAGTATGGATTAGGAGCCCATCCTGCTGGAAGGATTGGCCGATTGGGTCTGGCTCGAGATCTGCATGGCTGTGTGTGTGCTGTTTGTCTTAGAGCGGTTGGGTTGTGCATGGACCAGGCATGCATTGGCATCATTTTCGAAAGGCTAAGGATCTCTTTCTGTGTCCATTCAGTCACAATGCAAATGAATAAATGACCTGTTGTGATGAGTCTGTTGCATTAAAGTGATGAGGAACCCACTGAAAACCAATCGTACTTGAGGAAATCACTGTCTAAAAGCACTTGTTTATTTTCTTTTCTTGTATATAACAGAATGTCAGAAGCTTCCTCAGATAATCAGAGAACATCGATTTGGAAGATGTTAGGACAATTGGGGTTTCTAGTTCTTCTCATCTCAACCAGACTTTTTCCAGAGCGTGTGCACCAAAAAAAGAGAAAACAACAAGAAAAAAAAAAAAAAAACCTCCTGTAGCAACGCAACACGCCGGATCCTGACAAACACTGGGCTTGTGCCTTTCTGACAGAAGAACTCATTATATGTAAGAGCTCTTGTGCTTTTCAGTGAGCACATGGTGTTTCTTCAATAACAAAGATGCATACATATAAATCTATTGTTTACGGCTGTCATCTTTTGGTAAAAAATCTGGTAACACTTTACCATACAGGTGCTCTAATTTGCATTAAACGTATAGCTTCTGAATAAATAACCCTATTTTAAGGATTACTGCAAGATCAACACATGAATATTCTATATGATTCACGCATTAAGTCATCTTTAAAAAGTGTTATTAGTAATACATGTCTGTTTTAAATTATATTTACTAGCATAAATATTATTATTTCCTTTATTTAGCCAGGAGATCACATTGAGACAGTACTGTCTCTTCTTCCAGTGAGAACTGGTCAAGACGGCAGGCAGCACATAAAGTTTCACACAAATAGCACAAAAAACAATACCACAAAATTGCAAAATCATCATTCGTAAAAAGGTCAGATCATAAAAACAATTACAAGTATCCTTTAAGACGTTGGAGAGAAGATGTTTAAAAGTACTCAGAGTTGGAAGTGTGTTAAGATTAAGCTGATTTTGCATGTCATCCCAAACACTAGGAGCATAAAAGGAAAAAGCATGTTTGCTAAGTTCTGATAATACACTTGGGACTGTAAAACGAATACAGGAACCAAATCTAGTGTTGGTTATTTATGTAAAATGTTGGCAAATTAGAAAGATAGGATGGTAGTTTACCTTAAAGAGCCTTTCAAGTAAATAAGTACAAATGTAATTTTCTCCTTTGATATAGAGAGAACCAATCTAACCAATCATACAAAATACATCGATGCATTCGTGAGTCTGCACCTGTGACAAAGCCTATTGCTGCATGATAATATAAGCAATTATGGACAAGAATGTACTCTCCACTAATTTCTTGTAGGCCTTATGTGGAAAACATTTTTTGATAAGAAACCTAATGTCTATATAAATTTTATTATATCTTATCAGTCAGCCAATTCGAATGTTATCACTCAATTGAATGGCCATTATCAGCTGATAGTATGGGCTAGTATTGGCCTTCTGTGCCTACTGGTAGGCTCAGAAGGGTGTTATCATCTATCCACAAGTGTTAAGCAGGTATAGATACCAATGTTATACGTTACCAAGTATTATTTATATAATTTATTAAATTTTCCATTTAATTGTATTTTATTAACATCTACCCCTACCCCAATCCTAAAGCCAACCATCACAGTAATGTCAAAACAGATCTGGATCTGGAGTCTTCTCTATTAGTATAGCTGATTAACCATGTGGATGGATGTTAACAGCCTTTTGAGCTTACTAGTAGGTGCAGAAGGCCATACACAGCAAAATCCTGGGTAAAATGTACTCAGTTTAGGGCAACCCGGGCTCATTGTGGAAACGTTTGTTTTCGCGGATCCACGAGAGGCCGCTGTGCGCGCTTTTTCGCGTCTCAGGCGGGCGCCTCTCGGGAGTGCGCGGCGTTAGCGCCCGCGCCGTTCTCGCGCGAAAAGCCAGCCGGATCGGGAAAAAAAAAAAAAAAAGCAAAAGCCCCCGTCTTCGATTTCGACCGCGTTTTCGGATCCCGCCGCATTCTCGCCCTCATTTTACGGATTTCGTTTTTCATCTTACCTGATTTCCGGAACCCGCCGTTCCCCGGACTCGATCCCGGTCGTCGTCCACCGCGGCCGGCTCCGGCTCCTCCTCCTCGTCCGGGGCCTCCGCTCCGCCGACGCAACGCTGTGACAAACTGATTGCGTCGGGAAAGCCCTCCACTCGGAGGCGAGCCGTCGGCCGGCGAGCGCGAAGAGGAGGGGCGGAGCGGCGCCACACCGCCCCACAGCGTTCGCTCGAAAAAAAACAAACGCGGCCTTTACGTACCTCCGGCCACGTAAATCGTGATCTCCAGAAACGTCCACGGGGCTACGTTTCCAGAATGAGCTTGGGTTGGTTTAGGTAGTCTTTGTCCCTCTCTAAATTGAGTTAAAGTTATTCAAGTTAATGAGATAATGGATGAACTAATTAGGGGATGATTGAGCACTGATGATGAACACCTGCTGTTAATAAACAGAAACACAGAAGAGAAACACAAAACTACAACTGACAAATCACGGCCTTAGATGAACTCAGCTGAAGTATAATACATTGAATCTCTCAAAATCTCAGCAGAGGATCATTAAGCAACTCAACAAACAGCAGCTGGACTTATTACCAACCTGTTTGTCCATATTTAAAGAGGGACCAAATACTCTCTAAAATCAGCTACTCAACCGAGTGATAACATTCAAAGCAGATGAATCAGACGAAGCTCTGTGAACAATACCAGTACCCCCCTCTTCCCCCTTTCCCCAACACACCACACAACAACCTCAAACCATTATGCAATTCTGAGTGCCTCATATAGGTGAGTGGTCTTGACAAACCACCTGTAGAAACACTCTATACAGAAAAAAACAAAAAAAAAACATTGCTCCCTCCTTACTCTAGGACTTAATTATCCGAACACGAAAAGTTTCTTTGTATAATTAGTACTTCATGTGTGCATTGCTTCTTCTTGTCGAATCGCTGAATGCCTCCTTAATTGTAAGTCGCTTTGGACAAAAGCATCTGCTGAATGACTTAATATAAATCCCTAACTCATTTGTAATTACCACAACATGTCAAAGCTATGTATTCCAACTGCCAGTTTTCTGCTTTATTTAATTATTACCTAATGATTTGCAAAGGTATCGTTATGTTATGACTTATTTGTTAAGGCACAGACAGGACTAACTACTTACAGTTTATAACCAAATGGGTACAATAGCAGTCCTGTTCCTCAACAAGTAGTCATAACATCATGATTAATTCATTTCGTTTTCAGCTTAGTCCATTTCTTAATCTGGGGTCGCCACAGCAAATTGAACCGGCAACTAATCCAGCATATGTTTTATGCAGCTGATGCCCTTTCAGCTGCAACCCACCACTGGGAAACACCCATACACACTCATTCACACACATACACTATGGACAATTTAGCTTAACCAGTTCACCTATAGCACATGTTTTTGGAGTTGTGGGGGAAACTGGAGCACCCAGAAGAAACCCACCCGAATGCAAACACTGGGACAACATGCAAACTCCACACAGAAATGTCAACTGACCCAGCCGAGGCTCAAACCAGCATCCTTCTTGCTGTGAGATAGTGCTAACCACTGAGCCACTGTGTTGCCCCATCATTAGTTAATAATAAACTTAAGCAAACAACTGGCAGTTGAAGTGCATAACTTTGACAATTGTGGTAATTAACATATGAAATGACATCATTAGTTAATAAAATATGTTTAGATAAGTTACATTAGATTTTTGAAGAACAATACACACAATGCATGGTGTCAGGTTGGTGTTTATACATTGTTGTGTGTGTGTGTAAGTTGATTTAGGGAATTAATATATTACTAACCCTCATAACTCATTTAACTAATAACAGTTCAAAGATTTTTGTCATGATTACTCTTGAGATTTAGTATGATAATGAATATTTACATGGCAATGTTGATGTACTTGGTCTTGGCAGTATTGATCTGTCACGCTGCTGCTGCTGCTGCTTTGATTAATATGGCAGAGCAAGTACCCTATACCTACTACTGCCAGTATATACACAGACATGTCATCTGAGAATATAACACGCTGCAAACGTAATATATGTAACCCCCGTAGCAGATCTAACACAGGTGGAGCTGGGGTGGAGGAGGGTCTTTACAGCTTAAAACAACGTGGAGCATTTAAACTGATAAGGAGCAACCTCAATTGCAACCACCCTGTAGTTAATAACGCAGGAGCAGATTAGGTGAAACTTAGCACTCAGCCTGCGTGTGCATGGAATTTCATGGCAGACATTTGAAAACCTAATGTATAAATCATACACCCTAAAAAAATAAATCCGCAAAATTTACGGTAAAAAACAACAGCTGTGGTTGCCAGTATTTCAGTTAAAAATATGGTACAAACCATAAAAGTAATTTCTTATTTTTAAAGTAAACTACCATATTTCATATATGTATAAGGCAATATGTCTGTATTCTGAATTACTCACATCTACACATCTTTTGTTACACAGATAGACATGTTAACAGAGTCATGTGCAGTTGGTGATGAGAAAGTTACATAATGAACGAATGCTCATCACAAACAAATTTTCCCACGAGCAGAAAAGTGTATCAGTGTAAAGAAGGTGCTCAGTGTCATTCACACAGCTACTAAACACCAGTATGGTGACATGCATAAAATTAAAGTCATGAAATAAACATTGTTTATCAATATTAGATGTAACATAAATCTTCATTACTGATGGGGAAACAACTAAAAATATGCATAGTAATGTCAACAAAAAATATACAAAATGACGTGCCATGCAGGGAATTATGGGAAAGTCAATTTACGGTTATTCGCTGTATATATTAGGAAACATACTGTTAACCAGGTTATGGCTTTTTACTGTAGCATTTTTACCATTGAAATCACAGCCTTTTTTTACAATGTATAGAACATTCATTTGTTGCTCATGCAGTATTTATTAAAAATGGTTTAGTTTTTCATGAGTTATACATCAACTCATGATTATTAAGCATTCATTAATGCATATTAGTGCACATATTGTAAAGTGTTACCGAATATGTTGATTGTCATTGTTCTAACTTATACATTGCCTCCTTCTGTTTTGTGTTCACAAACTGTACGCCCTGTTTTTTTTAACTGTAGAGTGTAGAAAAAGAAAGTAACGTAGGGTTAATGATAGACGTTTGTTTTCTTTTATTGTTAGGTATGATAAAAGTGAGTGGTTCATTCTGGTACCAAACAAGATTGTTACGACACTGCCATGGTTGCATTCCCAGTATTTATTTGGTGTTAAAACTGCTTCAGTGGGTACTTTTGTCTTCAGCGTCATAATGTGAAGCATTTCAATTAGCATAAGGGCAAAAGGCTGCTTTCAGTTTTGAATAGAGAGCGTTTTGTTATCCACATCCAAATTATCCCTAGTATCTGGTTGTGTATGATGAGGGTCACAATAACTTTAATTGCTCCAAAACAAGTGGCTTTATCTCTGTGCACTTATTTATTAGCGTTTACTTTTTTGGAAAATATGGGGAAAAAAAAGTTTGTTCTGCATTGTCACAAACAAGTAGAAAACAATCTCAGTATTTGCAATTGGACTTAAAGTGCTGTCACACTAGATTTTGTTTAGATATACTGCTGTTTTTTTCAAAGGGATGTTCACCTAAAACTGAAAATTCTACCATCCTTTCTCACCCTTTTATTGTTTCAATCTTTTTTGGCTTATTTGGATATTTGTAATAAAGCTGGAAACCTACTATACTGTAAAAAAATTACCCTGGTAGCCTTAAATTTTTAAGCTAAATCAAATTAACCATGTGAGTCCATTGAACTTAAACTATGTTAAACTGACTTAAAACAGCCTGCATAACTTATAAAATTAAGTTAGAACATGATTTTCTTAGTTTAAAAAGGTACAATGAACTAAAAACATATTTTGTCATGACTAATTGATAATTTGTTACAGTGTATGGAAGTCAATGGTTACAGATTTTCAGCATTCTTCTAAATATCTTATTTTCTGTTTAAAGTTTGAGAGTGAATAGACAGTGAGTAATTTTTCATTTTTGGTTGTACTGTCACTTTTAGATTGATCAACAGCTTACATGAATCCTAACCCTCTTTTGTTCTGTCAAGAATTATTAAAAACTCTTAGAAAACAATTTGCAAAGACACAAAGCATTATGTAGATCTAAAAAAAGCTTCTTTATTTTCAAATATTTTATGTTTTTAAGCTTTGCGTGTGTGTCATGATCGTTTTTTGAAGGAGGAATACAGAGAACAGAGAGTTCGTCGAGAATTTTCTGCATTTGACTTTCTTTATTTGCAGTGCAAGAACATTATCTGCACAAATCAATTACCAGGCCACGTTATTTGTCATTTGCCCTGCTGTAAGTGTAGTTAATTCATAATTGCTGCATCTGTGTTTATTAATTCTGCACATTGTCAGCAGAAAGAGCTGTATACTTTTTTTTATGCTCCCATTGGTGCTTTTATGTGTTGTTGCTTTGCCCTATTTAGCAAATCTGGCTCTATGTTTAAAGAACTTTAATTCTGTATAGTCATGTCGGATCATTTAAGGTTCTTATGCTGCATTTACTGAAAGGTCTATATTCACAAAACATCTCAAGGCTAATAGTAGCTTTAAATATGTAGAATAATTTAAAAATAAAAAGCATAGGCTTGTTCTGAATGTGTTTAAAAAGACTATATTATTTTTACTTATATTTAGGAGAACTCTTAGTAACAAGGGACATGTTTTGTGAATACAGACCTAGGTGTGGATATCCACTTCCAATGTTGTGACTGTCAGATTTTTATATCTTTTTTTTTATTATTTATTTATTAAAAAAGTCTTCAAAATCTTTCAAAGATAAATGTTGCCCCCCCAAAAGAAAGCTAAAAAATCATAATCTTTAAAAGTCAGCTAAACACAGAAAAGTGATATTGTAGATATTATTCATATCAATAATGCAGTAATGATCGCTTCTACATCGATTCATCCTTCACCGTCATTATTTAAATGACGCCCGACTCGCATTGACAGGTGAATATCTGATCTGACTGCTTACATTCCAAATGCAAATGCACATCCCTGATTTATATTGGATTTATTTCCACATATGAATGAAACCGATCTGAAAATATTGAAATCCTTGTGTTTTTCATGCTTATGCAATCATGAGTCATATCTGATATGTGCCACCGATAATAAAAAAATATATATAAATCTAATTGGGTCACTTGAGCCATGCAGTGTAAATATGGAAAAAAAAGTCGTAGAAATTACGCACTTGAAATTAAAACTAAATTAAAGTATGAATATGAAAAGACTAAATATGGGATTCTCCAAGTGCCATTGAAGCATCTGGGGGAAAATAGATAATGAGCTGAGAGAAAATGACTAGTTTCTCTTTCGTAATATTTACAGACCTTTCCTACAACATGACACAATGCAATGCAACTGTGTAAAAATCTAGGTGTAGTTTGTGGGTGGAAAAAAAACCACAGCACTTTTGTCCATGTATTGCATGTCTAAAAATAAAAAAAACAGGCTCATTATTAAAAAAAAAAAAAAAAAAATGTCTCTACCAACATCTTTGCAAAAACATAATTATACATACAATGCACCATGACACATGACACAGATTATTCTTTTTTACATAAACTATGATTACAAAGTGGATTATAAATAAATAAAGAATAGCCTCAGCACCATTTCTTTGTTTAAAAAACAAAACAAAAAAAAAACATTAAAATTACCGTTTTCCTATCATACTATTTTACTAACTCAAAATACTTTTACAAAACTCAAATATGCTCAAATAATAAGGTAAGACAGCATATTTGCCTAAGCAAAGGCGTTTTTACCACTATTTTAGCATAACTTTAAGTTACACATTATATTTAGTTTAACAATTTACACAACTTACTACTGATTTATTACCTGTCCACTATTGTAATATTAACTGTTTATTAGCATGATTTATTTTACATACCTAATATAACTTTACTAACTATTATTAAGCAGCTAATTTGTAGTTTAGTGAGGACACATCTTAGGTAATGGTCTGTTGATACTGTGAATTGTCCATAAAAAAAAAAAAAGTGTGACTTTATTTTTAGGTGTCCTTAAACTACTGAGAAATAGTAATTAATCAGTTGGACTTGCTATATGGTTAGTGTTAAAATGTGGTCTAGGGTTAGGCTTGCATATAATATGCATCATTTGTAAAGTAAGAACACGTGTAGTGAGGATACCTTAAAAAGTATTACTTAACTTTTTTGTCTCTTAGTTAACTTTAATGTAATGCTTGGCAGTGATTGAGTATCTTCAAACATGATAAAGCATTAACATTTAGTGATCGGTTACAGTATAAGGCATTAGATTTCCAAACTGCATATGAACACAAACTAACATAATACAACATTTCCACAGTGAATAAGTTAAGTTAGTCCCTATTTTACCCAATTTGGTGAATAAGTTAAGTTAGTCCCTATTTTACCCAATTTGGGTTCAAAAAGCCTATGCTGCATTTTCTTTTTCTGATAAACTGAATACACTTTTTAGCACCTTACCCTGGACATTTGACTTTGAATCCACAGCGAAACATGCAAAAAGATACATAATATAAGTATTTTGCAAAAATGCTGCAACAGGCACATATTTTTCACCCAGCGGGAACCTCAATGTCAAAATGACTTAAATAAAATCATGCCAAAAATCTATTTAATTTCAAAATTTAGACGTCTGTTTGACATCCGCAAATTGATGCCTATTTGACCACCAAAATAATGTAAAATAAATATTTTATTTGTCTGGAAGCTTCAATTTGACATTAACACTAGATTTTAAGTCTCTACAAAGCATGTAAACCAAATACATACAAACTGTTTGTATTTTTACAATGCATGTAAACTTAAATTATGTGAAATATGGACCCAAACATTGGGCTAAATTTTTCCTTTTAATTCAATTTAAAAAATGTAACACTTAAGTTAAGTTAGTCCCTATTTTACCCAATCTGGGTTTAAAAAGCCTAGAATTTTTAGCATTGATATTAAAATGACATCAAGTTGACATCTAACATTAGTGTCAAAAAAAAACAAAAAAAACAGTACTGTCCTGTAATGAATTTTGATGTGTTTTTTGTGTCAGTGTTAGATGTCAATTTGATGTAGTTTTGTGATCAAGGTGAGTTAATTGACATCAATTCGATTTTTGACATTTTTTATTAGTTTTTTTTTTTATGTTGTTGAGAGGCCTGCTGAGAATGAACCTGGGTTGAAATTAAAATAAAATAAAAAAATTAAATGAAATTAAAATAAAAAATGTCCATTTTAAAAATTAACCCAGAAGTTGGGCTAGTCCCTATTTTACTCAATCTGAGTTTGAATCTGAGTTTCAAAATGACATCACATTTACATCTACAATTGGTGTAAAAAAAAAAAAAAAAACAAAAAAACGAAACAAAAACAGCATTGTCCTGTAATATATTTTTGATGTTTTTTTCATGCCAGTGTTAGATTTCAAATTGATGTAATTTTGACATCAGGGTAGTTAATTGACATCAAATTGATTTTTGACATGTTTTTGGCCTTTTTAAATGTCAGTTTGACATCAAGGTGAATGATTCTGGGATGGAATTAAAATAAAACATCCATTTTAAAATCTGAATATAATAAGATATTTAATTTCCATTCTTAACTAAATTCATAACCATGTTCTATGTACATGTGTTGATAATTATTTAAAAACAATGAAAATCCTGCAGAAAAAAAAAACATTGGGTAACACTTTATTTTGAAGGTCCATTTGAGTATTAGTAGACTGCTTAATATCTGTTGATACTGCTCCTACAATAGACATTTAACTGACGATAAGACACTTTGCTCGTACATATCAACTTACACTAGCCCAAGCCCCAACCTAACAGTCTACTTATAATCTAATGAGAATTAGTTGCAATGTAACTTAAATGCAACAAACAGATCATCAAAATGAAGTGTGACCAAAATATGAGCATTGTGTCAAATGTTGTCCTCCGCTTTCTCAACAATTCCCTCTTAAAGAAAAACAATGTGAAAATAGTACAAGCCCTGCCTTAACTTCAGCTTAACTGCTTCTCCATTGAATAATGTCTTTGTGCGTCACTGCCAAACAGCCTGCAACAAACCACTACTTAGTACTGGCATAATGGCTGCTGGTCTGTCAGTCAGTGAGTCCACTCAGCATCTATTAAACCTGAGTGTCTCACTGCAGGTCAGCTCATGACTCAGAGCGCACTACAGGATCACTCACCGGGGGGCACATTTCTTAGAATTATAGCATGTAGTGAATATCTTTTCCCTTGAAATCTTCGAACAGGAGAAATGGATTAGCACAGATAATGTCAAGATCCGGCATGCAGCTAAAAAGATCTTCACAGCTGGATTCCAGCCTCGGTTTGCCTGCACAATCTTAAATATGAAATTTTGATGTAGATTATGTGCTTTTTTAAAATTAATGTAGGTTAATCAATCCATTAATTGATTCGCTTATTAGCATTGTTTTAGAGGTCACTTGACCAAAACAACTCATCCTGTAGTCTGTATCAACAGGAAGTTTCTGAGACTTTCAGTATGTTGATGTCCTTCCAACTGAAATGTAATATTAACCAGGAGCCGGAGCTTTCTTTTTGTGTATCATTCACTTGTAGCAAACTAACAGTAGAGCGTGGCTAAAAATATTGTGGCTGAAGCTGTCAAACTGAAGTCAACAGAGAAGATCTGCCACTCCAAATGCAGAAGAAAAGTCAGATTTTGCTCAAATAACTGAAACAAATAGATACATTTTCACCTAAATAATAACAATAAAAAACAAACAAAAATTTTTTATAAATAAATAAAAAATCTTAGTATTAAGTATATATATTTTTTACATGATTAAGCCTAGTGTGACTGCACCTTAATGTCCAAAGAAATAGGATTTGTTTGCACAGAAAAAAAGCATTTAAATCATTTAAATCTATTATTTGCATACGCTAAGTGCAAATAAGGGTGTAAGCGAAGGGTGTTTTCACTGAATGACGGCCACAATTACGTTCACAGTGAAATTTTATAGGAATTTGGACGAACACTGTAAATGTAACTCAAGGGGTCGTTCACAAAGAACATGTCTTCACTTTGAAAAATGTGAGATGTGGCCAGTTTAATGAGAAAAAAAAAAAAAAACACCAACGCCTCAATCAGACATTTTTGAGCATTGGTCATCTTGTTGCTCTATGTTCTGGACTGTTTGCATGTGTTTGAATAAAAGCAATAGTGACCTGTTCAGTACCTGCTGCTTTAAGATGTATTCACACCATAATGTAATTCCAACATTACAAATTTTATAGAGGTCTGTGGAATTGCGAAGGATTCCTCTATACTACAGATTTCACATTGGGTTCAGTTAGTCAACAAACAACAGGTTAGTTTGAAAGTGTATTTATGTTAGAGCTTTGCTTCTTACGCTTCTTAAGCTTTCTACGGTTTGGATTTGGCTAGTAATCATGTTCCTACATTTACTAACAGCACATCACTTCTATTTACACTGAATGTAAAATAAAGATAAGTTGTGTTGCTGTTTACACTTGGTTACGCAAAGCATAATTTGTGCCTAGTTTGAATATGTACATGCATTGCTATGATAAACATACACTCACGGGCCACTTTATTAGGTACAGTGTTTAACTGCTCGTTAACACAAATTTCTAATCAGCCAATCACATGGCAACAACTCAATGCATTTAGGCATGTTGACATGGGCAACACCATGAAAGATTGGATCCATGCCACCTTGTATCAACAGTTCAGACTAGCGGTGGTGGTGATGTAATGGTGTGGTGGAGATTTTTTTTGGCCCATTAGTACCAATTAAGCATCAAGTCAACAATACAGCCTACTTGAGTATTGTTGCTGACCATGTCCAGCTCTTTATGACCACAGTGTACCCATCTTCTGATGGCTATTTCCAGCAGGATAACACACCATGTCATAAAGCACAAATCCTCTCAGACTGGTTTCTTGAACATGACAGTGAGTTCACTGTACTAAAATGGCCTCCACAGTCACAAGACTCAATCCAATAGAGCACATTTGGGATGTGGTGGAACAGGAGATTCCCATCATGGATGTGCAGTCAACAAATCTGCAGCAACTGCGTGATGCTATTATGTGAATAGTGTTGAATCTATACCACTAAGGATTAAGGCAGTTCTGAAAGCAAACGGGGGTCAAACCCGATACTAGTAAGGTGTACCTAATAAAGTGGCCAGTAAGTGTAGATGTTACATTCTAAATGTACTGTATAATATGATTGGTTGATGAACAAAGTCTTGTTTAGATTGTCGAACCAAATCTGATTGTTGTGTTTATCTGACTTCAAATAGAAGTGTGAAGGACAAAAAGTCACATAAAATAAGAATTGTACAAATCCATTTTAAGATATAGTGATAAAGGGTTTGAAATGTACATTTCAAAATTTCTTTTTCAGTCAGACTGCTATGACATTTTTTATTAAAAAAAAATTAAAAATTGTCAGCTGCTTCCTCATGCCACGCAAAATGGAAACAGTGAATAAGAATAGCTTAAAGCTAGAATAGTCATCGAATAGACAGATCCCGGCAGGCATAGAATGTTGTACTCCAATGTACCCCAATGTCATGGAAACGTTGGATTTTGTGTGGAAATAAAAATCATGATGTCAGGCCGATGTCAATGTCCAACGTCCAACCTAAAATCAACTTAAAATCAACCGAATCTCAACATATAATCATGTTACACTTTTACTGTGTGGAAGTTACCACTTTGACGTCTATCAGATGGTGGATTTTGGTCACTTTCCAACACAACCTAAAATCAACCAAATATCAACATAATTTGACGACGTTATTGAACATCAAAATAATGTTGTCCTTAGATGCTGGCTAGAAATCATCACAACCTAAATCTAACATAATATTAATGTCCTTTGATGTTGTGTGCCTGCCGGGATTAGCCATTACAGTGTGTATTCATTCATTCCTGTCTATTTGATGACTTGGCTATTTTGAACATTTGGTCACCGACTGTCCAAATCTGGATACTGTTTTAGCCAATATGTCTATGTTTGGACATCAATTATATGTTTTTAACCACAGAAAAATGCTTTCTGAGATGCACTTTTAAAAATGCCAGTTTATCGTAACCCAATATTGGGTCAAATGTACTTGCTTTGTACATTACATGGATTCGGATATTTTTGCAGCATCTCATATGACTTAGCATTCGAAGAAAAGAAAAAAATTGGATTGCATATCTTAACTCCTAATGTCGCTAGTTACACACTCACTTCTTTTTTTTTCAACACATCCCATAATTTCTAAAATATCAACCTCTACCAATTGGTGGATATATCGGTTTATGGTAAAAGTACCAAAATTAATACATACACTATGAAAAATCAGAATATATGAAGTGTAAGACTAATTTATTAAAAAAACATAATAAAAATAAAACATTTCTGAACACTCAATCATCTTTATTTTTTTTTTAATATGCCATTAAATATTTCAGATATATATTTTTTTAAAATAAAGCCAAAAAATCAAGTGTAGTCGTGCAGCAGGATTATGTGTGTTTGATTTTCTTGTAAACCAGCAATGCTGTGTGTGTAAACCATTATTTAAAACAGTCATTCTTTAAATGACTTCAACAGCCATTATTAAAAATAAAATATGGTCAACCATTTGGTAGAGCAGGCAGTTAAAGGGTTAAAAAAAATTACCCCAATGTTGGATTTGTCCATATTTGACCCATTTCCAGGTTAACAGTAAGTATTGCAATAGAATGAAAAAAACAAACATGTTCTGTGTGAACTCCCTTTTAGAGTTTTTGTCTCTAAAATACCTCACAAGAAAAATCAAAAGTGGCACAACTGTTCAGTGAATTAGCCTCTCGATGTATTGAAATGTATGAAACCGCATGCTACTTTGAGTCTACATAGGGGGTAGTCTAATGTCTGATTGCTGTTTCCACCTCTCATTGTGCCTTTGCTGTTCATAAACACAAGCTAGGTCTTGTTTTCAAGGTTTTACCTAATGCATCTGTTTCCTTGTATCGGATTTAGGTTGGCTGTGGATAAACACACATTTATAAATGAATTATCTTTTGACATCAGCGCAAGGTCTCGCATGTCCAACCAGTACATTACACCACAAAAGGGCTGAATATATAAGCAGAACAACTTTAACGCTGTGATCCGTTGAGCGAATGCATTCTGACTCTCACTGAAAATACACTGACATGTACAGGCAAGCTGTGCTAAAACGATATCGCCCTTTATTTCACACCTGAAAATCTCCACAACACCATCGCAGTTGATATTGATGTTAGTTTGTGCGTCTGTGTCTGTAAATGGTTCATTTTAAAACACACACACACACACACACACACTAATGTGACTTTATAGAACTCATGTTTAGAAAAGTAATACCTCAAATATGTTGGACAAGTAGAAAGCCACTGTTGAATTAATTGAATTACTTGTTAATTTTGGTGATAATGGTTTACTACTAGAGTGTCAGGCTCTTTTATGATATGATATTGTCATATTCTTCACATAAAGCCAGAAAAGTATCACAGTAACTTGATATTTGTAAGTAGTAGCATAGTAGTTGCTGATCAGACCAAGTTGTCCAGTTTAGTGGTCAATATTGTAAATCACATAGACGAAGCGTTCAGAATTAAAGTGATACCCGCCAAACCAATACCCGTGCAAGCTCAAATTATACAGTGAAATCTGAGTGTCTTTTATTGAAGGTTTATTTTGTGATTCGGGTTTATTTGAAAATGTGTCAATATAGTATTGAGTTAGTCATAATACTGTGTGTATTTCGGTGTGCTTTGTATTGGTGATGCCAAACAAAGCGTCTGGGAAACAAAAGAGCACTTTGGCTTATCTTAATGCCCGTGGATCATATTTACTACACTAAGGTACTTTTTTTTTTTTTAAATGACATACTCTATGTAACATTTCTATGTGGAAGTTGAAAGTTTAAGCACTGTTGTACTGTTAACATCACAAAACTTATTTAAAATAAATGTCTCTTCTCAATACACTCTGTGGGATTTATTTGAGTTTGCTAATTTTTAATGTTCGCTGTGCTACTGCAGGTTATGATTAACCTTTTAATGCTTAATGTCTGTTTATGTATCCACTTGTTAAGTGGTGATGTGCTTGTGACGTATGTAATACTGTTTCCGGGTCCAAGCCGCCATTCATTTGAGTGGAGAAATCATTCGTTTATGATCACGTTTTATTCCTATTACACATTAAAGTTAATTTTATATAAAATCATAGTGTAAACAACAATCTCTGGGCTTGCTGCATAACAAATACCAAAAATGTAACAATTTCTAAAAAAAAATTTATCACTTACTGGCCATCGGATATTAGGCATGAACATATATACTGCGATCGTGGTTTTCGAAAGCCTTAAATCGCTTTGTAAATGTTTATTATTGCCATTTCATGAGTCTCTTCATTCAGTTGAATAGAGCGCTTGGACCCGGAAGCCGCTTCGCGTGACGTCACACTTAACAAGCGGATTATGTATTTTCTGAGGTCAGATTCATTTCTGATCTAAAAAAAAAAATTGTTTATATTTTGTTAAATATCTCTGCAAGAAAAATCTAAATCCAATCTTTAGTTTTAGTGCAATATACAGTTAAAGTCAGAATTATTAGCCCCCCTTTTATATATATATATATATATATATATATATATATATATATACTGTATATTTTTTCAGAATTTGTGGCAGAAAATAAAAAGCTTTTATAAATTCCTCCAAAAGTGTAAAAATAAATATACATATAAGTTAATATGTTATATTGTGTGATAGCCAAACACCGCTTCACTTTTTTATCTGTGAAATGAACTGATAATAAAGTGATGTGAGCTTTACGTAGTTGAATTATTATTATTAGTAAGTCAGAATTATTAGCCACCTCTCCCCCCCTGAATTATTAGCCCTCTGTTACCCAATTTCTGTTTACTGGAGAGAAGATTTGAATAATTTTGACTTCAACTGCAAGTTATATATTTTGGTGCAACAAAACAGATTTATTAAAATATATATTTATTAAAATTCATGTGAAACCATGGGGGGGGGGGGATTACAAACAACAAAATTTTGCCAATTTTATACATTTTTTTGTTTTCTTGATTTTTCCTCTTTTTTATAATTGTATTTACATTTTTCTATAACACATTTGGGCGACTAATTTTGGAACATTATCAAGTTATTTTGTTAGATTAGCTCTAGATTGGGTGACGGGGTGGCACAGTCGATAGTGTTGTTGCCTCATAGCAAGAAGGTCGCTGTTTTGAGCCTCGGCTGGGTCAGCTGGCATTTCTGTGTGGAGTTTGCATGTTCTCCCCGTGTTTGCGTGGGTTTCCTCCGGGTGCTCCGGTTTCCCCCACAGTCCAAAGACATGCGGAACAGGTGAATTGGGTAGGCTATATTGTCTGTAGTGTATGAATGTGTGTGGATGTTTCCCAGAGATGGGTTGTGTAATGACGGGGGACGGGATGACACCAACAACTGGTGTAAGATCCAATATGCAGGTTTATCAGTTGTCAGGCAAGCGATGGTCAACACAGGTTCAAACAGGTATATGGAGACAGTCCAGAATCGTAATCAGGAAACAGGCGATAGGTCAAAAGGCAGGCGGCAGGCAGGGAGAACAGGAATACAAGGCTTGGTCTAAACATGGGTAAACAAGACAAGGAAAACTGCGTTGTAGTGTCATCAAAGGATAAACAAGACTCTGCAAACTGAAAGGGTGAGTGTGTGGCTTAAATAGTTGTGCAATCAGTCTCTGACAATCCTCAGGTGGTGTGAATGTAATCAGTCTAGATGCGTAAGCATGTGTGTCTGGGCGAAGTGCATGTATAAATATGTAGTCCATCAAAGGCGGAAGTGTAGTCCATGGTTTGGTGAGTGAGAACCATTGATCTAGTGGAATCACTGCACAAAAACATATACTGAATAAATTGGCGATTCATTCCGCTGTGGTGACCCCAGATTAATAAAGGGACTAAGCCAAAAAGAAAATGAATGAATGAATGAATTAATGAACGAATGAATGAATAGCTCCAGATTTGGCTTCAGTACTGACTAATCTAATGTATATGCACAAAAATAATATTGTAAAGCTTCCTATGGAAAATATGAATTTAAATTAGATTTTATGAGCGGTGTACTCATATATGCTGAGCACTGAGTATTGCAAGATATTCAATTAGGAATTGTGAGATTTAATATATTACATCAAATTTTTTAGGTTTTTATTTTCAGAACTGCTAAACATTAACTTCTCGCAAAACTTGTGTTTGTAATGTGTATTGTTGTATTGTGTATTTATATAGCGCACTTACCGTGTATAGCTATACACCCAACACACTTCACCATCATGAGGGGAGTCTCTCCACACCACTACCAGTGTGCACTTACATGATGCAACGACAGCCACAAGATAATGACGCATGTGGGCTCACCACACACCAGCTATTAATGGAGTGAAGAGACAGTGATAGAGACAATTCGTTGGATGGGGATGATTGGGAGGCCATGATGGATAAGGACCGATGGAGGGACTTTGGCCAGGACACCAGGGTTATATGGCACTACTTTTTACGAGAAGTGCCATGGGATTTTTAATGACCACAGAGAGTCAGAACCTCAGTTTAACATCTCTTTCGAAAGATGGATACTTGTGAGATATAAAGTTTTAAAATGTTAATAAAAAAGGCAGAACTGCAACGTATACTCTATGAACAAATTTTTTTCAATTGTGTGTTTATTTTGCACAGTCATGATTTATTTTATTTCTCAGAATTAAATAAAAACTCAAAATGATAAGATACATTCTAAAAAAAAATTAAAATTAAAAATGCTGGGTTGTATTTACTCAATGTTAGGACAAATATGGACAAACCCAACAGTTGGTTTAAAAAGAACAGCTTAAATTGTATTGAAAACAGTTCCATATACAGTGTCCATATTTTGCGTAACCATTGTTAATACAACCCATAGTTTAAGAGAGTATTTAGAATTGCATTGTCTTTGTGAGTTTGTAAATCAAAATTGAAAGATATAAGGTAAGTTTTTATGATGAAAATATCTTAATAATTGGTGAGATATAAACTCAAAATTAAGGGGAAAAAAGCAGTGTTGTGCAATCTGATTATGAGCTAAGAATTCTATTTATATCTCACCTCATATCCATCTATTTTCCCTCTCAGAATCAAATATTCTCAAAAAAATCAGATTTGCAACTTATCAATAGCAAGAAATTCAATAAATTGATAAGTATAACTTTGCAATTCTAGATGTAGATGTCTTTTTCATCAAAATTTAAGGTTAAAAACTTTTTATCCTAGCCCATAAGAACCCACTGTGACGCCGGTGTCACAAACAATTGTGATCATCTGGAAAGGTCTTTTTAAAGCATTATTCCTCATTTTCATCTTGGCAAGTCTCAAAGTGACGTAGAAGTAACATCCAGGTTCAGTCACGTGAGAACGTGTGCATTTTTTGTTGTCATGGCAACATGTCCAAAATGGTGTACTGTGAGGGGAGCACACATTGCAGTGTCAGCAATTTTTAAAAGTACCTGTTTTTATTACTAAAGGTATGTTTTGACCCATTTAACTATTCTAATGTTTTAATAACACATCCTAGATTAGACTCATCATGATTTTAATACATTTCTTGAACAAACTGATATAAAACAAGGTACGAAGATATTGCGGTGACATATATGTCACATTAGGGTCTTAACCTTAAAACAGTAGGTGGAATTTTGATGTGACGTATTTGTCACATTAAGAAAAATAGTAACAAACCGCTCAATTAATTTAGCTGATTAAATTATTTTAGTGTTCTATATTTTCTACTGCTCATTTCAAAGCATATACTAAAAAAAATAATAAAAATGTCACATTAAATATATTGTTAATGAAATGTATTTCGAAACTATTTTATAACTATAAGCTGTAACAAGATGTTTATATTTTAAGTTGGTCTTATTTTAAGGTTGTAAATTTGAAGTGAGAATAACATGATTAGATTCAGGAAACAATTTGATGTTCAGAATGCATTAAAGATTATTCACAGAGATGACAGTGAGTATGAGGGATGTGACAGTGACTCGATTAAAGACTTTGATGACCCTGATAACACTTCAAGTAGGAAAAACAGGAGGATGATGAATCAAGTGGATCTGATTTAAACATTAGCAGATCAAGTGATCTAGAAGCTGCACAGCCAAACATAAATCTGGCCAGCAAGATGCATCCAGCAAGGGTAACAAAACTTTTTCTTGGAAAAAGTTGAAACCCACAAGTGCACATTCAAATGGCCAAGTGTTACACCTCCAGACAATCTTCACACACCACTGGAGTATTTCAGAAAGTTCATAACAGCAGAAATGTTTGCTTTACTGAAGAAACAAACACATTTGTACAGTGTACAACAATCTGGAACTCAAAAAACTGTTAACTCCACTGTTAAAGAATTGTAAATATTGGTTGCAAGCTATCTGCGCATTGGTCCAAAACAAAATGCCAGAAAATCGTGCATACTGGGATAATTACACAAGGTGTTCCATGGTGGCAGACAATAGGTGCATGT
Organism: Danio rerio; assembly: GCF_052040795.2. Classification (NCBI taxonomy): domain Eukaryota; kingdom Metazoa; phylum Chordata; class Actinopteri; order Cypriniformes; family Danionidae; genus Danio; species Danio rerio. The sequence continues at coordinate 45,786,728 of NC_141023.1, read as the reverse complement.
TTAACATGTTAACCTTCAGTGTGAGGTAGCTCATTCATTCATTTTCTTTTCCCTTTATTAATCAGGGGTCACCACAGCAGAATGAACCGCCAACTTATCCAGCATATGTTTTACATAGCTGATGCCCTTCCAGCTGCAACCCATCTCTGGGAAACACCCATACACACTTGCATTTATACACGTATACACTATGGCTAATTTAGCTTATTCAATTAACTTTTACCACCTGTCTTTGGACTGTGGGGGTAACCAGAGCACCTGGAGGAAACCCACCGAACATGGGGAGAACATGCAAACTCCACACAGAAATGCCAACTGACTTAGCCGAGACTCGAACCAGTGACCTTCTTGCTGTGAGCCAAAAGTGCTACCCACTGGGCCACTGTGTTGCTGTGAGTTAGTTTTTTTTATTTTTATTTTTTTTATTTAGTTCACACATTTTCAAGTTGTGTAAATAATACACGAACAACCATACACCAAAAAAGGTCAAATTTTAATGTTTCGAAAGAGTTGTTGCAAAATGTATTAGTCACAGTTATGGGGCTTTGAAATATGTTATGGAAAAGCAAATAAACTTAAAAAAAAGGTTATGTAGCAAATAAAACTGACAATATTTATTTTTTTCAATTGTGGGTTGGATTTCAAAAACAACTGCAGAAACATGTTATAAGTGGTCCATTTGGTCATATCGGTCCGGGTTCTTATGGGCTAGAGTTAAATATAAACTTGACATATTAAGAAAAGTCAGAATTTTGAGAATAAAATAGCAAAATTGCGAGAGTTTTATTTAGATCTGACTCACAGAATAGCCAAGTCAGAACTAAGAAAAACATCAGCACTGCAAGATTTAGAATAGGGTATATACAGTACATACAGACTTTTAATTTTAGACAGCCAGCCTCAGCGCTTTCCATTATAAACTTGCCAAGTTTAAGGTCTGATTTTTTTTTTTTTTAAATCAGAGATCGTCAATGCCTGATAGATATATGATATAAAGTGGATCTCATAATGTGCAAGAAGCACTGCATTAAATTCCATTCTCCCCTGCCATGTCTTTAAAATATGACAGTTTATTTTAGCCCAGTATTTTCAATAGACTTGCAGATCCTGACGGCACTAGAGTCAGGATTGGTTATATGGTTAGGTTACATGGTCTTTTATCTCGTTTTATGCTTGAACAACTAAATGAATAAGTCTAATTCATTAAGTCTATTTAACTGAATGTATTTAATTACATTACAGAATCATTGCAGTAAAAGGAACCTTATGAAATTGAAAATAATCACATTAAGCTTGCATCGGAAGTTCAGCTGAAAAACATTAGCTGTGCATATACCCCATACTGATTATAATCTTGCTAATTATTAACATTTTTTTTCAAAATGAAAAGCTGTCCGATCAGTGCATTAAATGGTCAAGTGGAAATAGGAAAGGCATGTCAAACAACAACAGATAAACAAAAGACACTTAAACATGTAGAAAAATGTAGTATTTCTTGTTCTGGCTAATAGTATAAAGATTTTGCTTGTTAACATGACTCAGAAAAATGATGTGTATTCTGGCAAAATATAGATTTTTTTTCTATGTTGTTTCTGGAAGGCTCTTAAAAGTGTGAAATGGACCCTGCCTGCTGGCTTTGGATGACACAGAGACCAGAACACTCATTACGGCATTGACCTGATCAAGATGAATGAGAGTGCTAACAAATAGCTTTCTCCGAGTATTATAGACATGTCTGATTCTGGACAAGATCACACACTTACACCTGAAAATAAAGATTCTGTCATCTTCCACTCCCCCTGATGTCATTCCAACCTGAAAACAAACACAAAAAAAAAAAGAGCTGGTTGCTCTTTTCCATACTCATTCATTCATTCAATCATTCATTCTTTCGTTTTCTTTTTAGCTTAGTCCCATTATTAATCTCTGGGGTTGCCACAGTGGAATGAGCCTCCAACTTATTCAGCACGCCTATATGCAGCAGATGCCCTTCCAGCCGCAACCTATCTCTGGGAAACATCCACAAACACTCATTCACACTCATACACTATAGCCCCTTTCACACATACAGACCTTTCCGAGAAAATTGCCGGCAATTTTCTGGAAAGGTTGTATGTGTGAACAGATCCTTTTTGAAAATACCGGTAAATTCGTTCTGGCTATTTTCCAGAAAGAGAAGTTGTAACATTACCGGCAATTTGCCGGAATGCTGCGCTGTGTGAATGCAGAAGGAAGATTCCCGTAATAAGCGCGTGCACGTCTAGAACGTGCTGACGTGAGACGTCTGCTTTAGCCAATCACAACAGTCAGACGCATTTACGTCCGTGCGGTTTGTGAGGATAAAAGCCTTTGAATATTTTTCCAGACACATTTAGCTGCTAGAAGTTAGTCAGATCACGTTTATATGTTCTTCTTAATGCCAACTGTGTAAATAATCATTGATGAGATGCTTATGATAAGCCGTTGTTTGTTTACCTTCAAGCTTTGCGTGTGCCTGTGAAACAGCCTATGAGCGCCTGCACACGCACATATTATGAACATCTCGACATGCGAAAGTGATCCTGCGAAAGTTGTTCACAATATTGATCATCAACAGAGTTTGTAATTTAGTCAAATGTTTACAAATACAAGCGCAGCCGTTTAAAGCTCATTTGTGGTGAATGATGTCAGAATTTACCGGTATTTTGGAATGGATGTGTGAATGCTCTTTTCCGGAAAATTTCTGTAACGTCCTCGCCTGTGTGAACAGCGCTTTTTTCAATATACCGATAAAGTCTTTCCGGATATTTACCGGTATCACTGTGTGAAAGGGGCTTATGAACAATTTAGCCCACCCAATTCACCTGTACCGCATGTTTTTGGACTGTGGGGGAAACCGGAGCACCCGGAGGAAACCCACATGAACACAGGGAGAACATGCAAACTCAACACAGAAACACCAACTGACCAGCCAAGACTCGAACCAGCAACCCTCTTGCTGTGAGGCGACAGCACTACCTACTGCGCCACTGCCCTTTCCATACTATTACAGTAAATGATAAGATAATATTATTAGGACATTAGCCCCTTTCACACATACAGACCTTTCCGGAAAATTACCGGCAATTTTCCGGAAAGGTTGTATGTGTGAACAGGCTCTTTTTGAAAATACCGGTAAATTCGTTCTGGCTATTTTCTGGAAAGAGAAGTTGTAACATTACCGGTAATTTGCCGGAATGCTGCGCTGTGTGAATGCAGAAGGAAGATTGCCGTAATAAGCGCGTCCACGTCTAGAATGGGCTGACGTGAGACACCTGCTTTAGCCAATCACAACAGTCAGACGCATTCACGTGCGCGCGGTTTATGAGAATAAAAGCCTTTGAATATTTTTTCCAGACACCTTTAGCTGCTAGATGTTAGTCAGATAATGTTTCTTTGTTCCTTCTTAATGCTGTGTAAATAATTATCGATAAAATGTTTATGATAATCCGTTGTTTGTTTACCTTTAAGCTTTGCGTGTGCCCGTGAGCGCCCATAGCGCCAGCACACACACATATCAAAGTGTTTCCCTATGTTTTCATTAGAGTTGTACTCAATACTGATCCATCCGAAGAGTTTGTAATGTAGTCAAATGTTTACAAACACAAGCGCAGTTTAAAGGTCATTTCTGGTTAATGATGTCAGAATTTACCGGCATTTTGCGATGGATGTGTGAATGCTCTTTTCCGGAAAAATTCCGTAACGTCCTCGCCTGTGTGAACAGCGTTTTTTTTAATATACCGGTAAAGTAGTTCCGGAAATTTTCCGGATATTTACCGGTATCACTGTGTGAAAGGGGCTATTAGCTATAGGTGCTGTGTCATCGTAGGTTGTCTCATATTAAGAAAAATTGAAGGCTCCTTCAAATGCAGCCTCAAAATACATCCTTCAGTTCCCAGGTAATGAAGGATACAACTTTTGAATCTTTTGTGACCTCGAATGACCCAAGATTCATTGCGCGCTGATAACGGCAGAGGGTTTTTAAAAGAACACTATGGATTGCAGTTTTAATTGTATGAATTAGGTTTTATTTTACTTGGATATCTAAAAACATGGATGGCACGGTGGCTCAGTGGTTAGCGGCGTCACCTCACAGCAAGGAGGTCACTGGTTTGAGTCCTGGCTAGGCCACTTGGCATTTCTGTTTGGAGTTTGCATGTTCTCCCCATGTTGGTGTGGGTTTCCTCTGGGTGCTCAGATTTCCCCCACAGTTCAAACACGTGTGCTGTAGGTTAATTAAATAAACTAAATTGTCCATAGTGTATGAGTGTATGTGTGAATGAGTGTGTATAGGTGTTTCACAATACAGGGTTGAAGCTGGAAGGGCATCCATTGATAAAAAAACATACTAGAAAGTTTATGTTGGAAAAAAAGTGTATGGATACAAATAGAGCTTGCTTGGTGAAACTTGGTGAAACATGCAGAAACCCTGTGATTTGAATTTTTTGGTGTGCAATCTGGAATATATTTAGTAAATGAGTTTTTTATCGCTGTTCACATATGACTTTATGTGCATTTTCAAAATTGATGCACATTTTGGCATTTCTATTAAGCATTTTTAATGCAACATTCGAAAGTGAGCTGAAAAGTATGTCGATGGAAACACTGACACTTCAACAAAACTGAATAAAAAAAAGAATCAACAGTGAAATGAAACCGAGCTGAATAATTAGACTTTTGTCTTCTGCTTTATGACTGGAAAGAACTCATTTAGTATTTAATGAATTTTGCACTATTGACTCTTTTATTAATCTGAAGTGATTGACTTGAGCTGAATAATGACTCTATAATCTTTTACAGAGCTGCTTATAGGTGAAATGCACTCGTTTCGTAATTGATGAACATCGATGCAGTAATGGAACTAAACTGAAAATGCACTGAACAAAATCAGTTGAATAATGGCGCTATTGTCTTGTGTAGAGCTTCTGGGTGAATAAACCGTGACAGAATTTCAATTTTGGGAGAACTGTCTTATAAGTAGGTATGCTAAAGTGTTAATATAAATAAATCTGGTAATACCTCCATCTGAATGTTGGAGCTATTCCAGAGGCAATGCCAGAGTTACAATCATTACACTAAGGAGATGATGTGAGGGTTTAGATCTGCAGCATTGATGTGCAGAACAGAGAATCAGCACTAATCTGGATTTTGCTGAAGGCTTTGCACTTGCCAAACTGTGATCAACATAAGTTTACAAAAGCACAGTTTTAATCATGTATTTTCCCTAATGAGAGTTATGTTAATCAGCTCATCTTCAATAATAACCATTAACAAGACTGTCAGCTACTTCACAGTAGGAGGATGTGGTTTTAAGTAGCAAAGGTTGTTAAATAATAATCTAATGTGATTCTGGCCATTTTATGAACACAGACCTCAGAGACCTTTAATTTGAAATGATCAGTTTTTCCTTTAACCTCCTCCATTGCAATCAAATCTGCCAACAGGTCAAGGGGATTTCATATGAATTTCTATGATGTGATCTGCTTGAAAGTGGCAGTCTTAAATTTTACTATCAATACTGCATAAAGAAATTATTAGGGATGCTCCCATCGATCGGCCAGAGATCAATGCAATCCAATTTTATGACTCGTTTGTTACTCGCCAATCTGGCCGATCTCATGAACTCATTGCAAGTGTTTGTTTATGAATTTATACGTAGAGGAGAACCATGTGCGCATCCAGCAAAGCTTTAACACGTGAGGAGACATATGATGCATGGGGCGTGAGCGATTGCTGCTTTCCCAACACAGCAGCTAAACTATATACAGATGTGGAGCGACCTCTGTATATGTAGTTTATTGGCGCGAGTGATGCTCACTTTGTTGCAATTATTGTACATCCAGTGTTTTGAGCTATTTTGAGGCGTGAGGAGCGATCGCCCCTATCTAGTGTCTCATCCAACCATATGACCTCTGTCATCCAACCTGTTCCTTACATACATTTTATTGCCGCGTGTTAGCACAAATGTGGGTCCTTTCTCATCACGGGGAAATGGAAACAAAACCTTTGTTGCAGCACATGTATGAACGCAACACTGACGACCCATGTCTCCGAACAATTCTTCTTCTTCCACTTGTTATAATTACAGTTGGCAACACAACGTGGCATCTCTCTGTCGTCTAAACATTTTAATGGGTAAAAACAGTTTTTGAAGCTATATCATGCCTATTAATGAAGTTGCATCTCATTCACAATAGAGCTCTCTGATTGGTTCAAACTCAGTCTTTCTCGTGAATTAATGCTGAAAACACAAAGACGTCACATTGTACTGGTTGGTACAGACATCCAGTTCCCATGCTGGAATTTACACAAGGATCTCATGGCCGTGGCATGGTCTCAAAATTTATTTTCAAACCAAAAAAATGAGTTTGCTAGAAAAAACACAAAAATATAATTATATTTTGTGAAATATAGGTGTTCTTATAGTGTTTTTAGCAGCATGGGACATGTGTATGACTGTCAACATCTTAAAAAATGTGTTTTGGTGTTTTGTGACCCATAAACCAGAAGGCTATTTGCGCAGACTCTACTTAAATTAGTTAAGCTAACTTCATCAATTTGTGTTGGGATATTGCCTAGAATAGCAAAGTCAAGCCTTTTCATTTATGGCTCCCAAACTCTGGAATAGCCTTCCTGATAACGTCCGAGGCACAGACACACACTATCGCAGTTCAAAACTAGATTAACTGTCCATCTTTTTAGAAAAAGCACACTCAGTGCATCACTTAGCGGTATGATACATGAATGTGCTCCACACAGGTTTCTGCATCTCATTTATATACTCTATGAACAGCAGCTACGCTAATTATTCTCTTTATTCTCTATTTCCACCTGGGGAAACTCATCCCAAGACCCTCAGACCACGCAGTGCCATTCAATCTAAGACCAGAGATGAGATGATCCCAAGGTTTCCATATCCTGGACCAGGCCGTGTCCTGAGGAGCTACCGTGGTGGTCATGGAGGAGTGGAGCGCATGAGACTGATTCCATTGACGTTCCAGGGACTGACGAGTCTTCGCTGAGGTCCAGCTTCCTGCCTCCGACACCTTGACTGCAGCTCTGCACAAGACGTTTGGCCAGTAGAGAAGTGGTCGTGCCCATCTGAGCCTGGTTTCTCTCAAGGTTTTTTTTCTTCACTTTTGCCAATTGTCACCGCTGTCGCCACTAGCTTGCATGGTTCTGGAGAGCTGTAGAACTGCCTATCGATTTGATCTTCAGTGTTTGGACTATCAGAAGTGATTATTAAACTACACTAATCTGATCTGATCTGAGCTAAACTGAACTAAACTTAAACTTTGAAACCTGAACTACACTGTTTCAATTTACTATGATCTTTTATGTGAAGCTGCTTTGACACAATCTACATTGTAAAAGAGCTTTACAAATAAAGGTGAATTAAATTGAATATCAATTAGAGTTTTATAGAAAAAAGACAACATATTTAAGAAGATAATTTAGCAGTCCTTTATAGTCTTTTATATGAATGCTTTTGCTATGTAGATTGTGTCATTGTAATGTCAGTACCATTATTAAAAAAAAATAATAATAACATATGGAAAACAAATCTAGAGTGTACTGTATACTAAAGCTTTCATGAATGCACAACATCCCCCCACCCACATAATGTTTCCTTCAAAGGCACTTGAAATGAAATTACAAAACCATATTTCCACCATCAGCCTGTGACGAAGTGGCGATCTCTGAGTGTAAACTTAGTCATGCCAACTTAAAGTGGACAGTTGCCACAATTAATTAGTTCCATGATATGCTTTATAAATAAAATGTACGTGTGAAACATTTAAGGAAATCTTGCGGAGGAAGTGTGAAAAAGCCCTGTCAAAAAGTCTCCAGAGTGAATGCAAACCGACTAAAACATGAACAATGGCCTCCAAAAGCATTCATAATTGATTCAATACAGGAGTAGCAGCTTGTGTTCCCTCCTACCCGTCTGCTAGCTGGACCTGTGCCTCAACCACAGGGCTTTAGAAAGGACCGGGTCACTCCACAATCTCCATTAAGCTGACACTACACAACCAGACGCTATCTGACCACAGGACAACACTACCACTGGGAAAGGTTTGGATATTCACAAACCATGTTATCTGGCAAACACTGATTACTTATTCCATCATAAAAGCTTAGCCACTGTGCCGCCATATTGGTATTCCCTACTATGCCCACAGGTTCTACTGAATTAATAGGAAACTATATGATTTGTTATGAGAAAGCATTGCTTAATAAGATGCGTTATGTTGCATCTAACATTTTGTTTACTTTGCTACAACACAAAAGCCTTTAACACGAGATGATTATTTATTTCTGATCGACAAGTGCTTCTGATATCAATTGTTAGACGTTATTAAGGATGTGTACTGCATACTGTTTTGGTTAACACTAGGTGACTGCAATGTCAATTATTATTATTAAACATATTATTAAACATAACAGTAAGTAAATTAGTAGAATTACATTTTTATTTATTTTTTGATCCTCTGTTACATGTTATAGAATATAATCATCACATCACCACGCTCACATTTTCTCTGGATTTTAAAGGGACATGAAACCCCCTCGTTTCAGCAGGGTGTTTTCACACCTCTACTTTGGAAAAAGTCAGAAAAGTGGGCGTGTCCAGCTCTGTTTAGGGGGGAGTGTCGGAGAAAGAAAAGAGGCATAGTGTGGGAGTGTCTATTTGGGCGCGCTGACTTTCAGAGTCAAAACACACACACACACACACACACACACACAGAGGAGAAAGGAACTGTGTTTACATGGACATCTGTAGTCGAATTATTTGCCAAATTATTAAATGGTGGACTTTAACTGCAGTTTGGCTCTTTCATTCAGGGAATTCATTCATGTCCCTCGTGAAAAACGAGATATTTGATTCGAGGAACTGCTTTAAGCGTGTATTTTTCATGCAATGTTTGAGACCGCATGGCGAATGAGAGAAAAAAAAACCTCAGCATTTCCCGGAAACTTAGACGCACATGGCAGGTAGCGTCAGAAAGCCGCATGTGTTATTTCGGGTCACAAAATGCGGTGAAAATCCTACACAAGGTTAAAGTTTGGTTACACTCGGTGCAATAGTTTGTTCAATACGAACAAACTGAATAAACAAAGAGCACTGGTCGCTTACTTACCAAATCTGTAGAGACAGGACAATCACCAGCAACTAGAGCCTATTTGTGCTGCCCATTACATTACAAAGCACAGGAGAGGGCAAATTTTTAGCAGGATAGTGCTCCTTCACATACTTCAGCCTTCATTTCAAAGTTCCTTAAAGCAAAGAAGGTCAAGGTGCTTTAGGATTGGCCAGCCCATTCACCAGATATGAACATTATTGAGCATGTCTGGGTTAAGATGAAGGAGGACGCATTGAAGGTGAATCCAAACAATCTTAATGAACTCTGGATCTTTCTTTGCCATTCCAGATGAATTTATTAATTAGTTATTTGAATCATTGCAGAGATGTATAGATGCCATTGTCTAGATGTCAAGACTTCTATTTAAGCAAAGTCAGACCTCACTGCCCTAAATAAATAATTTAGAAAACAAGGCATAATTTTATTTTATTTTGGTAAAATAAACACAATCTTGAAGTGTTTGTCTTTCAAATAAGTCACTTCTGACACCAAATGATCAACTAGAAGTCAACTTATTATTTGTTGTTCTTAAAACAAGCAACAAGACTTCTGTCAGGTAGTTTAGAAATGAAATTAAGATCATGATTCCGCAAAAGCTGTGATTCTCATGCACATTTTGTCAGGGAAACCTAGCTCTGGTCACTAATAAATCTTCTCTGAAGGCAAACACTAGCAATAGGACACAGCTAAAACACAGAGCTATAGATTACTAAACAGCAAGAAAAACAGCTGTCAAATCACAGAACGATTTCTTGGATTTCAGGATCATGCCGATGAAATCGTCTGCAATGAAAAATGGATCTGTGTACTAAATGCAGCTCCATTCGAAAGTTGCTGGAGATTTAAAGCTGATCAACAAGATTTTTAGTACTTGATTTGGATGTTTTTACTTTTTTAAAATCATAGATATCAATAAGTAAGAAGCTTGTTGAATCAAACAATAAAAAAGTTTATGACTGCTTTTTGATCATTGCAAAACATCTACAGACGTTAGACATAACACACATTACACACATGCCATTTGTTCCCTATGACATCATAAAAGAACATATATATTTTGTAACAGAATAAAATGTCTGTCACTTGTTTTTTTTTTTTTGTTTATCTATGGAATAATGAAAGGAAAACCAAATGAAAATTTCAAATGTAAACTACAGGGCACTAGAGGGCGCTGGTGAGATACATAGAGGGATAAAAGGTTGAGAAGAAGAAGAGGAAGGGGGGGTCAGTTTTTTATTAATTTTTTATTTCTTTTATGGAACACATGGTTCTTTGAGGCTACTTTAAACTAATAGTAAATTTGTGAAGTATTAGTTGAGAAACCTAGAGTTTTAAGCTCAACCTATGCACTTCACTAATGTTGTAAGGCGATGATGTCTGATTAATTTTGGACGATTTATCTTGGAGGCCACCATGCAGTTTTATTCAAACATTACCTGTGAGTTTGAAGAAATGGATCAGTGACTTTCAACGCACTCAATGTTTTTCTTTGTTCAGAAGAAAGGACCATCATCAAACAGCTAAGACATTATATGTTTTTTTTTTCTTGTGTTTGGGAGAAGTTTAAAAGAGTTTGGGGATTTATTAGATTTGTTTTGATTGCATTGTTCAGTGAACCAGTATGTTTCCATATGGGAAATAAAATATATGTGCATAGAATAAATATTTGCTAGCATCAGTATTTCAATAATATCCTAGTGGTAACCTTTTTTTTTTTAATGTGACTGCAATTAATAAAACAATTGAAAAGTTACAATTTATATAAGTTATGTGTGAGGGAATACATCCCACAGTGCATGTATGGTGATGGGGTGTCTCGGTAATGCACATAAAAGACTACTTTTGCTAGAGCAGAACCTATGAACAGATTTTTACATTGGTTCATCTTTGTACTGGAGTTATAAAGCACTATAATACAAGCACCACAGACTCTGTCAGTAGGGAATACCAAAATAGGCACCTAAACACTGGTGACTTTACTGCCTAATGACAGTTTAGAATTCAGTTATTATACATATTAGCGCTTACCATGCCTCTATAACAGGACAAGTTTAAGCTAAAAGTGTTCTCTTAACAAGTTCCTAAGCAATAAAAAGTAGTCTTAAACAAGAATACAGACTGCACTAGCATACATTCATTCATTTTCTTTTCGTCTTAGTCTCTTATTAATCTGGGGTCGCCATATAGTGGAATGAACTGCCAACTTATCCAGCACATGTTTTAACGCAGCGGATGCCCTTCCAGCTGCAACCCATTACTGGGAAACACTCATACACTCTAATTCATACACAAACACTACGGACAATCTTAGATTACCCAATTCACCTGACCCACATGTCTTTGGACTTGTGGGTGAAATCAGACCACCGGAGGAAAACCCATGCGAACGCAGGGAGAACATGCAAACTCTACACAGAAAAGCCAACTAAAGCAGCTGAGGCTTGAACCAGCGAGTTTCTTGCTGTAAGGCGGCAGCACTAGCTACTGCACCACCTCAACACCCCGCACTAGCATACACATAAACACGAATGCCTAACTTTGAAATTTGAATCATATAAAGGACTGTTTAAGGGCAACCAGAACACTTCCCAAAAAGCCCCTCTAATCTAAATGGCATCTATACTCATGTTATTCTGTCTGTTACTTCTCACATAATCCATGATCCAGCCTGTATCCAGAGCAGATGGTTTTCATAGTCTTCAGTGAGTTGAGAGCACAAGACTAATTCCTGCAATGACCCTGCAGTGACAGACAAATCTCATCAGTGATCTCGTCGACCTGTCTTGTGGTGACCTGCATGAACCTGCACCTTCTGTTCATCATTCTCAAGCTGCCGATGTCCAAACTGTAACGCTGCTCTTTACGTTTGGCCCGAGGAGAACTTGTCGCTCCAGACGAGCCTGGTTTCTTCCTAGGTTTGCTCTGCATGTTTTGGTTTCTTGTCACTTTTGCCTCTACCTTGCTTGGTCAGGACTGGTGGAGTTGCTCTTCGGTGAATCTGCATTTAGTAGTGAAATTTGCATTAGAGTGATCTGAATTAAACTGAACTGAGCTTCAAACTGAATTTCTACTGAACTTATTTGAAAAAGTCTTAATTTAACTAGAACTAAATTAATAATACAGCCATATTATTTCATCATCATTTTCTTGTCGGCTTAGTCCCTTTATTAATCCGGGGTCGCCACAGCGGTATGAACAGCCAACTTATCCAGCAAGTTTTTACGCAGCGGATGCCCTTCCAGCCGCAACCCATCTCTGGGAAACATCCACACACACACACACTCATACACTATGGACAATTTAGCCTACCCAATTCACCTGTAATGCATGTCTTTGGACTGTGGGGGAAACCGGAGCACCCGGGGGAAACCCACGCAAAGGCATGGAGAACATGCAAAGTCCACACAGAAACACCAACTGAGCCGAGGTTCGAACCAGCGACCTAGCAACCTTCTTGCTGTGAGACGACAGCTCTACCTACTGCGCCACTGCCTCGCCCCCAGCCATATTGTGAAAAGAAAAAAAAGTATATGAGTAAGCTTTGTTTTTCATAGAGTAACAATATTATTGCATAGTAAACTCTTTTCTGTTTGAATAGATTTTTAGAAATGTAATTAATTCTAGTGACAGAGTGTAAGTATGATGCTAAAGGGTTGTTAGAATCCGTTTGTGAAAGTTTAATGAAAGACTTGCACAAAAACAGAAACGTGAAAAGAGGCAGAGCGTCAAAACCAGAGAGGCAGTCCAAATCTTTTAACAAACACAGGGGAATTCCAAAAGGCGTGAGTGATAAGGCTGGGGATGGGTCACAGCAAAAACAACAGAGCAAAAAACTGAGCAAAAGGGCAAATACAAGGAATGTACGTGAGACAAACAGGCTGGGTCATAAACAGGAAAGCAGGTAAACAAGCAGGTAAGCTGCCAATACTTCACAAAGTAACAGAATATGTCCCAATTCGCAGACTATCTATCATAAATAGTATTCGAAAATAAAATTAGTGTGTCTTAAAACATAGTATGTTGAAAGGAGTATGCCAAAGGTGCCCAGATAGTTTATATTTCCGGAAAAAATTCGAAGTGTAGAAGCCTCAATAACCTAACCACTAATATTGTATTGCATGTTGGATGTGAAATTGATTAGAAGTACAAATGCAGGAGAAAAGTGTAAACAAACTATACAAACATGGCAGACACGGAAAACCAACCTTCAATATCTAGCCAACTGAAACATATTTAAACCAACTTTTCCATTGTTCAATTTCATCTTCAACAACAATGTAAGCTTATATTAAGACATGTTTGGAGATTAACTTTTAAACGCATAATTATCTAAAGACCTGAGGAGATTTCTCTGCATGAAAGACTTGTGAATGGCAGATTATCCAGCTGCTTGATTCTCTAATAAGGTGTAGGTAATTAAATATGAAAAAAAAAAAATGTGGACGATGTGTCGTGATGATTGACAGGGAAAGTAACTAAGCAACATAGTGACCTGTTAACAAAGAAGTAGTATGTCCCAAAGCCTGCATACTCTTCTGTTAAAAACTCAAAAGTAAATACTTTTCCTTTACAAGTACATACTTTTAGGGCGTAGTATAAGTATGTGAAACGGGATGCAGCCACAGTATCTGAGTCCTTGCTAAAATGCTCATCAAACAGAAAGTGAGTGCAGAGGAAGCAGAGCTGAGTACTCCCTCTGCAAGTGGCATTACACAGAGGTTAGCTGTTTGTTATTGATTAATATGTGGGAACTTTGCTAGAATATTTAATATAACTTTTAGTACTCCTAAATAATTCCCAAGGAATTGCTTGCAAATAAGCAAACATTTAGAAACGAATTAAAAAAGTGAGTAATGCAAAGCTTACTAATTCATGTCTTATGATTAATTGAATTATCTGAAAGGGAAGCTCCTATAAATGCAAATGCAATAAGTCGACTCAAAATAGTAGTCTTTGGCTTCTCATTACAACTTTTTACAGTACATCTTTAGTAATTCCTGTTGTTGTTTAACACCAAAAGATGTTTAGCATTTGTGCAAGCTGTTAGTAGAAAAAAAAAAAAACTAAAATAAAATACTTGTCTTTGTTCATTTATGTGCAAACAAAATACCAGGAGAGATGAAAATCATATTGCATTATTGCACCCTCATGTTGAGAGTATGACACCATAACGTCCACTTTTATCATCTGAGGCCCAGGGAGCAAGAGATGTTCAGATGTCTTAGAGAATAAACCTGCTGTGCAAGAATGATGAGAATTATGCAGAAAAACCAAAAGCAAATTTGGCCTGCCCTAAATCACAACATGCATTTATTAGTCTAGAAGTTTGGTGTCTGTTTCATTTTATTACTCTGGATTTAGTTGAAATCACAGTACCAATGGGGTAGTAGTTTAAAGCAGACAAAAAAGGAAGAAAAAAAAAAACACAAAAACAAAGAGAACTTGTGTCTCAAAGGAAAAATGTCCTATTTAAGTCAGTCTAACTGTTTCTGTAAACTCCCGTGATCAGAAACATAGCTCATACTTTGAAACGCAGTCAGTTGTGTCTAATTTTAGGGTTTGTAATGTTTGATTAAATCCTGCTTGTCAAGGCTGTAATTCACAAACAGACAACTACATACAGTAATATAGCCTGTTATTAAAAATACCTTGTATTTTTATGTATATTGTTTGCTCTAGAACAAAGGTTTGACAAAAGCAGCTAATTGAATGTGCATTTCCCTTCACACTGTGAAAATCACCACAGGACTCTGCATTAGAGGAAGATCTCTCGCTCAAGTCAATTGTAAACAAGCAAAAGTAGGTTAAGTACAGGATACAATGCGATAATTGCACTTTTCCCAATTGTTTGAAAAGGAAAGCATTTATATCAGTGGCAGTGGCCCATTTAAACAGATACTAAACTTCTAGCTTTTTACAGAAGTATTGACGGTACTCCAATCCATGGTCCATTTCTTTTGACACAAACAAAGACTATATTTTTGTCCCACTGTGGCTATATTGCTATTTAGGGCTATTCGTATGTACGTATAAGTGGCTGGAATATCAATCAGAGTTGCTTTCCAGTTTAGTCTACTTACTACTAAATGAATATTATTTTTTATTATTTAACTGTGAGAATTAATGATTGAGGGGGAGTGAGTCTTCAGTTAAAGATTCAGTTATTTCTCAAGTTAACAATTCATCAATATAAATTCATTTAGAGTGAGTCTTTAGTTAAAGATTCACTAAGTCAAGTAGGTCTTCAGTTAAAGTTTCACTGATTCAAATTTTCTTTTTTAAAGTGAGTGTTCATTTAAAGATTCACTAATTCGAGTGAATCTTCGGTTAAAGATTCACTGATTCAAATGTTCTGTTCAGAATGAGTCTCTAATTAAAGATTATCTGATTTATATTATCCATTCAGTATGAGTTTGCTGATAACAAATCACTAATTTAAATGATTATTTCAGAGCGAGTCTTCAGTTAAAGATTCACTGATTCAAATGTTTAATTCAGTGCGAGTCTTCAGTTAAAGATTCACTGATTCAAATGTTTAATTCAGAGTGAGTCTTCGGTTAAAGATTCACTGATTCAAATTTCCTCTTCAGAATGAGTCTCTAGTTAAAAATTCTCTGACTGAAATGATCTGTTAAGTATGAGTCTCCCGATAACATTTCACTAGTTTAAATGATTGATTCAGAGCAAGTCTCTTGTTAGAGATTCACTGATTTAAATGATCTGGTTAGATTGAATCTACAGTTAAAGATGCAGTGATTCAAACTATATGGTCAGAGCAAGTCTTGAGTTAAAGATGTACTGAATCAAATGCTTTGTTCAGACAGAGGCTGAGTCCAAAACCACCTACTACTCAGTAGGTACTGCATTTAAATTTAAACATACTACTCGGCTGTTAGAACAGTACATTCTATACAGTATAATTGTAAAAAAATATAAATGGAATTCGGACATACTACATCCACCATTTTGTCATGCGTCGCTTCACTCCCATTCATGAATTCTCTCGCGGGGCATCATGGGATAGCAAAGCGTGCATGGGAATGCGCACTCCAGAATCTCGCCAGAAGTAGTAAGTCATCTGGGTACTTCTCGCATACTGATTTTTGGAATTCTATGAATTCGAACATACTACTCGGCTCGCATACTGATTTTAGCATACTATATAGTATGGAAGTATGTGGTTTTGTGGTTTAGCGTTAGTCTTCAGTCACAAATTCACTGATTGAAATGTTCTGTTCAGAGTGAGTCCCCGGTAAAAGATTCACTAATTTGAGTGAGTCTTCAGTTAAAGATTCACTGATTTGAGCGAGACTTCGGTTAAAGATTAACTGATTCAAATGTTCTGTTCAGAGTAAGGCTGTTTCTCAATATGCATTCTTCAGCGGTCTTGCGTCCTCGTGCAACGTCATCATCAGCTGCCTAAGTTCAGTTCCAATACTCAAGACCGCAAGAACAGAGGACACGTGAAACCTCCCGGATGTGTTCTTGATATCGAGGACAAACCAATGCAGGCTTGAGCACCGATCTCGCTCTAGAAGTCCCAGAAGTCATTGTGACTGGAGGTGGGAAGCACAGCATTTTATTTAGATTTATTATTAAAGTTCAGAGATATCATTTATTAACCTTAGGAGTTTCCCTAAATGAAACTGTGAATATAAACATCACCATGGACATCTTAATAAAGGAATAAACACATGGGTGTTTGTTTGCTGAAATTCATATTAAAATTTGTTTTATTTATAATGTGCAGAGTATATTTATAATGTTTTCATGCAAAGTATATATTTTGAAGAGGGGAAAAACAATAAATTGTTGTATGAGTGCTGTAATGTTTAAATATTTTCCATTTAAAACGCGTGAAGGTCACGTGACCATCCGGAAGAATGCCGTTTCTCAAAGGACGCGTTCTCTGCCCTCGTGGTCTCCTGAGTTCGTTCTTCCGAGGACACCTGGCAAGACCGGTCTCTACAAGAACACAAGTCCGTTGTCTGCGTTCTTGGAATTGAGAAACAGCCTAAATCTTTGGTTAAAGATTCACTGATTTAAGAGCCTTCGGTTAAAGATTAACTGATTCAAATGTTCTGTTCAGAGTGAGTCTTTGGTTAAAGATTCACTGATTCAAATTTTCTGTTTGGTGATGCCTCATTCACACTAGCAGCAACTTTGTAGTTGCCTGTTGCTCTGGGTGGCGAGCTGTTGCAAATGCAAGTCTATTTAGGTCTACACACCACAAATACAAGCAGCCCCTGAGCAAGCTGAGAGAGGATCACGTGAGCTCTACTGGTGCTTCTAATGGCTGTCAAATAAGAAAGTACCTCTTCATTTGCATGAAGTTGAAGGATTCTCAACTTTGTTGCATCCCTCTATGCCTACCTCGTCACCAACAGTCGCTGTATTACACGTAGATGGAAGTCGCCAGAAGTTGCTCGCTCTCCAATGAAATGAACAGTCGCTTGTTTTGTTTTTTTGCCGTTGCGAGTCGTGAATGAGGCTTTAGCCTTCAGTTAAAAGTTTACTATTTTGAGTGAGTTTTTGGGGAAAGATTCACTGATTCAAGTGAGTGTTCACTTAAGTACTCACTAATTCAATTGAGTCTTCCGTTAAAGCTTCAATGACCCAAATGTTCTGTTTAGAGTGAGTCTTCAGTTAAAGCTTCAATGATTCAAATGTTTCAAGAGTTCACACATAATGCTTAACTATTTTAGCAGGTGTGGCATGCTGTCCCGGGAGAGAACCCTAAGCTCTGAGATAGATGAGCCCAAGGCTCCCGCCTGGTCAATAAGCATTAAGAGGCATACAAGATCACATAGTTCTCAATAACTTTCCAAGAATAGACCGCCAACTGTGCCAGAGTGTGCGTAATAGGTGCTTGTGACTTAAACTTTTGTTATATGTCTTTAGACTGTGGGAGGAAACCGGAGTACCCGAGGAAAACCCACACAAACAAAGGGAAAACATGCAAACTCTGCACAGAGAGTGGGGGGAGGGGGGTCTTCCAAAACGAAGATGAGGAATGATGTTTAGGCTGGATATTTCTAATAAATTTGGAATGATAGGATTGGCTAGTTAGTGATTAGTGATAGGGATCAGCTGCAGTCGATCCTATCACATGCTCCTCTTGAAATTAGTTTGTGAAACTTCACTCTGTAAAGAGTGAGTTTTCAGTTAAAGATTCACTGATTCAAATTATCTTTTCAGAGTGAGTCCTTAGTTAAAGATTCACCAATTAGAGTGAGTTTTCAGTTAAACATTCACAGTTCAAGCCTTTAGTTAAAGAGTCACAAATTTAAATGAGTTTCAGTTAAAGATTTACTGATTCATTTTTTTTTTTTTTTCAGAGTGAAGCTACGGTCACACTAGAGTTTGAGCATGTGATATTCTGTCATGTGGCACTGCGAAAAGGGGCGGGATTAAACAAGCTTATTAGACATTTTTAAAAGCGATTGATTGCTCCATGTTTTCAATTTATGCCCAGAGATGACATGTTTTGTTCCCTGACTGTTCTCACGCAGTCAAGTGATGCGATTTTGCAGGTCAAGCTTGAACTCTATACCGTAGCAACCTGCAAAACTTGACACACACACACACACACACACACACACACACACACACACACACACACACACACAGTGGCCCATTTGACCTGCTGGGGTGGCTTTTCTTCTCGGCTGTTTTACAGCGTTACTTCTGGATAAAGAAACGAGCATGTGTCTGCAGAGTTTTCTCTCCCGTGTCTATCATACATCAGCTGTGAGATCGCCCCTGCCGCTTATCAGTGTCACTCATCTGTGAAGAGCGCAGCGCGCAGGAGCCAATCGCAACCGTTTTTGTTGAGGGTTTAACCAATCAAAAAGGTGTGAGAGAACTAGACAAGGATCAGAAATTGAGCTGGATATTAATATTTGTTTATATTATTTGATTAATGCTTGTTTAGTTTAAAGTAACATATTTCTGACTGTTTGTATTAAATGACAAAATTGTATTACAAATAATATATAAATCTAAATATATCCGTACATTTTAATACAAGAACTGCTGCTGTAAAGAAAATACAAAACTGTATG
>NC_141023.1:44385000-44410000 GCF_052040795.2 Danio rerio | reverse complement strand
ATGAATGAACGAACGAATGATTGAAAGTGAACAAAGGAAAGAATGAATGACAAACAAACTAATGAATGAATAAATGAATGAACAAATAAACAAATGAACCAATGAATGAATTAATTAATGAATAAATGAATGAACAGACAAACAAATAAATTAATTAAATGAATACTGAGAGTGAACAAATTAACAGACTAATAAATAAATGAATGAGAGTGATCAAACAAAGGAACAAATAAATAAATTTTAGACAAATGAATGAATGTATGAACGAATGAATGAATGAATGAATGAATGAATGAATGAATGAATGAATGAATGACGAACAAACAAATGAACGAATTAATAAACAAGCAAATGAATAAATAAATTAACGAATGAGAGTGAACAAACAAAGGAATGTATGAACCAATGGACAAACTGTTGAATGAATGAATAAATTAATGAATGAATGAATGAATGAATGAATGAATGAATGAATGAATGAATGAATGAATGAATGAATGAATGAATGAATAATTTATTGAATAAACAAATTAATAATTGCATGAATGAATTAACAAATAAGCGTATGGTTAATGGCCTCCCCCTGACTAATTTAACATTTTATATCAATACTAATTGCTGTATTATCATGCAGAATAAACCATGATCTGACAATCTGAAGAAAAGTAAAAAAAACAAACAAAAAAAAACAAACAAAAAAAAAAACACTTATTGTTCAGCAGGACAGAAGAGGACTGACAAAGATGATGGCTTAAAATACTAAAATACTGCATGAGGGCAAATCATAATCCCAGAAGAGAATGCAAGCCATTGCATGCAACTTGTCTATTTCGTGCCAGACACACTGGTTTTGGTATTCTTGCATGTCTTTTTTTTTTATACCATGATAACAATTTAGTCTAAAAGGTGTATCAGAAATGAAGCTGAAGTATTCATGTGGTCTGCTCTTTTATTTTCAAGCTGATGAGTTTATATGTCCATAATGGTTAGAAGCACGCTGTTGTAAACGTTATAATGTTTGCACAAAGGAACACTGCAGTTTATAATACACAGTTCATTTCTTTCTTTCTTTCTTTCTTTCTTTCTTTCTTTCTTTCTTTCTTTCTTTCTTTCTTTCTTTCTTTCTTTCTTTCTTTCTGTCTTATGTATTTCTTTTTGTAGCTTTTATGTATCTATTTTCAGTTTGCATCCGCCTAATATAGGGTATTCTATATTGTAATTTTATGTTGGATTTAATAGTCATTAATCACAATTGCAGTTAGTTGCACAAATGACAGAATAATTTCAACATACAAAATTTCAATTCAGACATACACTATATTGCTTCCAAATCTTTTTTTTTTTATGTGCATTGACAGATTTCTAAAGCGATGCTTTAAAACTCCATATCCACTTTCTGATATTTATGTTGTTGTTGTTGATGTTTTTCTCTAGTGACTTCTGTCTTGCATTAATCATAACAATCATAATATTATTTTTTAAGTCTAAGTCTTTTTAAGTCTCATATCATAATATCTCTCATTTTAAGCCAAACTATGTTATTGTGTATATCATCTCCACATGAATTTATTAATAAATGACAAAATGTTTTTATTATTTCTTCGCAACATTTTATTCATTAATATAAAGCACTACAATCATGGCTCTCCATTAAACGAATGTGAAGCAGCACTGTTTTTATAAAATAATATTTATGTTTCTTGTCACTAAATTGTTATATCAGAATGATGTCTAAATGTTCAAGTGACACTGCCTTGCAAGAACAGAAATTAGATAACAGAAAAATGTACTCGAACAAAAAAAAAAAAAAGTTATATTATGTTTTGATATTTCACAATATTGCAGTTTTCACTGTATGCTAATTGGTTTAGTAAATGCAACATGACTGAGAGAAAAATCTCATGGAAGCATGAAACACACTTATTGACTTTCATCAATATTTTACACAAGCATTTGCAATAGTATTGTCACAATAACAAGCCCTTGCAGAATGCTGGAGAACACTCACTTACAGCTAACGAGCCTCTGCAAAGTGTGTGTGTGTGTGTGTGTGTGTGTGTGTGTGTGTGTGTGTGTGTGTGTGTGTGTGTGTGTGTGTGTGTGTGTGTGTGAATTAAATTTATCTATAGTCCTGGTAATCAGTATTCATTAGCTACAGCTGTGTGTTTGCAATCAGTGGTCAGATGGAACTGGTGTGTTTGAGGTTTATTATGGGAAATGTAGTTCAGTCACAGTGACTGTTCTCAAGAAATCTGCAAGGGCTGGATTGATGGTGATTTTAATAATTAGCATATCAAAAATGGATGCAATACTCTGCATCTAAGTCCATATATTGCACCTTTCAAACGAGATTTTGTTAGAACACTCCTAACTCTTTCACACGTACAATCACACCCGTGTGATCAACCTTGGCTGGTCATTGAGGCATACGATCACACTTGTGTAATTACAATACACAGAGTGTGTCATCAACTGCTAAAATTAAAATGTAAGGGGGCACTCTGAAACACAAAAAGAGGTGTCCAGCGCTTGTCATAAATCACAATTTATCCTTGCTTTGAAACAAATAACATTTATTTTAGGATACAGACATTCAAATACACAAAAGTACCAGCAAAACATACCGTTTAAAGTTTGTAAAATGATATCTATGGAGATGGCATTATTAATTATTTTTCAATACAACGACAATTGGACAATGCAGTTGTTTTTAAATACAATATATTAACATTTTAATGTAGAAAAGCCAACCTGGGTGTCTTTATGAGCAAAAAAACAACATATGGGCTCTCATATGTAGTGTCATCACTCATATAGCAAGTCATATCTCTACGGCCCTTCGTCTGGGATGCTTTTCATGAACCGTCCCTCATGCCAAACTACATGAATAGCCCTGACATAGATTATTAGGGCTGATGGATCATGTGATAAACTTGACGTGTCAACATGGAAACTTTAGAACGAAATGGATTCCAAGTAACGGTCACAAAAATAACTCAAGCAGAAAAAAAAAGAAAAAAGAAACAAACAAACAAAAAAGGTGTTCACACTAATGTTTAACAACCCGTTTTATAAAAAAAAAAGTCATATTTTCATAATCTAAATAATTTTTTTCACAATGAAGCACCTTTACTTGCAGCAAAAGGCTGTTAAAAGTTCTTCATGGAACCATCAACGGCAATAAAGAAACTTTAGTTTTTAAGATCTAGTCCTTGGGAAATCATTCAAATTGACGAGAGAAAAATCACAACAGCGATGTCCCTCTTCTAAAATGCCACAGTACAAGCTCCTGTTGTGTCTTTTCTTTAAAAGGCTCTTGTCCCCCTGTGTCAATGACTCTATCAGCGCCAATAATGTGACATGAACACACTGTTTCTCTTGCTCTACTTTCTGCTTCCTCACAGTCGGACGGTTGATTCGCTCTCATTTTAGAGCACTCACCACACAGCACCCATAATGCCTTGAGTGCTCGCACGAACCGCACGTCAACCGAGGCTTTTCAGAAGCCTCTCTCCATCCATGTCATCCTGCCTTCAACAAGTGATGGAGAGAGACAAAAATACAAAAATAAGAGGAAAATGGACCGGAGGGTGGAGGAGGATGTGGCGGCGGTGGTGGGATGCACTCGATGTCCCACTGCAGCTCTCATAAAAAGGCTCTCAGAAAAGATACTCAAGTAAAGACTCTGAATTAATGTTTTAAGCAATTAAAAGTGCAAGTATCTGACAGAAGATATCCTTGAGTAAAAGTTCAAAAGAAGATGGAAAAAGCTTTTAAATAATATTTGGGTATTAATAAAAGTGGCACAGCAAAATGACAGAGGAAGTTGTTGTCATTTGCATTGCAAAGTGTTTTGTACTGTACATATGAAGGAAGGGCATCCGCTGCGTAAAACATATGCTGGAGAAGTTGGTGGTTCATTCCCCAGATTAATAAATAGACTAAGCCGAAAAAAAAAATGAATAAATTAATTTCCCATATTAATTGCTTCATTTGCTGTTCATTTTTCTCTGCATTGTGCATGTACCTGCCAAAACACATATAGAATGGCAAATACTTTTGCATTTGAATTTCTGACGTCTGAAACTTGTCAATTAAACGTCAGGGCTGGGACTACTTTATTGAGTGAGTTTGTATTCAGAAGTGACGTCATGCACAGTCAATGTAGCTAAAGACTATAGAATAAAAGACATTATACAAAATACAAAGTCCCCCTCAACTTCAGGGAATTTTAATTTTTTTATTATTTTTTTTTTGGCCTGACTCGGCCTCATATGCACGAGCTTTGAAAATGAAACTAGAAGTGCTGCCCAGCTGACTATTCTGATTTGCTGTTCATTAAAGGACATTATAAGTAAAGCAATACGTAGTGTGAGAGGTAGGATAATAGGCTATTATAATCAGGTTTAGGTTTCATTGTAGCCTAATAATGTGTTGCTGTAAAATTTTCAAGCATTGTCCGGTTCTCAGGGAGAAAAAGGATGGGGACCACTGCTATAGCACCTTAACCACCTCGTAGAACCACTGGAGAGTCTTTACAGATCTTTACATGTTCTACCAGGCACTTACAGTAAATTGTTGAAAGTACTTCTATATATAGTGTTGTGTGTTTCTTAATCTTCATTATTTGTGTGCATTGGTCATAAATTAATACAATAACAATGTTGTATGTGCTTTGATTGATTATCAGGGCTATTCCACCAAAACTGGTTAATGAATAAACATCTGGAAACTCCACTTTTGGGGTATTTTATGCCAAAGAAATGTTCTAAATTACCTTTCTTTTCCCCTATGACTGTATAAAACAAACACATACTGTATAGACTAGTTAATCCAGATAATTTTAAGTGGTCTTTTCATTTCCCCTTATAGCTTTATAACAACTAAATTATGTTTAAAAAAAAATGCAAATCATTTATGCTTGTGATAACCATATGTAACGTGCATAATATGGAGGAAAAATAATATATACTTTAATAAATTAACAAGTTTTTTATTATTATTTTTTTTTAAGATTAAAAGAATTAAAAAGTAAAACAGTTGATTTGAATATTTATTCTGTAAAGTAAAAATCCCCCAAAATATTACTTTAAAATTGCTCAGGTATTTTGCACCTCTGCATACAGTACAAGTGAGCGAGAGCTGGCCTCAGGCTGAATAACATGAGAGTGTTTTGGTTAATCTCTGTACGCCCACCAGCACTGACCTGTGCCCAGTCCTCCATCAATGCCACTGTCAGGGCTAATGAGAGGCAGGGGCCGCAGGGTCAATGACTAAGCTGATTTGCCTACTGATAAGCCTTGACTGTGAGGGAGAAGTTCACCACTGGACGACTGGCGGGATTAGATTAGCTCTGCTAGGCTGGAGTTTGTAATTTATGAAGCTCGTGGGGCTGAAACTTTGGTTGCAACCTTGGCGAAGGAGAGGATTTTAAAAGGAGAGTTAAAAAAAAAAAAAAAAAAAAGTTCCTGTCTTTGTTTGTTTGGTTTCATGTTTGTTATTTTGACCACAAGGGCGTATCTTATTAGAGAACACTGGGGCTAGCATATAGTGAATGCATTTTTATTTTGGTGTTTTTTTTTTTTTTTTAATGTGTATTAGCATAAAGATTGATGTATTGATACTAATACTTTTTCTTTCTTTCTTTCTTTCTTTCTTTCTTTCTTTCTTTCTTTCTTTCTTTCTTTCTTTCTTTCTTTCTTTCACATTTTTTCAGCATTCTCTTTTCTGTTTTTTTATTTTTCTAGGAGAAAAAAATATATATTTTGTTTTAATATTTTTAATTTAACATTCTCCTTTGTTTCTGTTTTCTTTATTTTTTCTTTCTTGATTTTTAGAATTGGAGGACAAAAATAATAGTTTAACATTTTTTTTCTTTCTTTCTTTAACATTGAAAATTTATTTAACATCAGTTATTATTATTATTATTATTATTATTATTATTATTATTATTATTATTTTACATTCTTTAACATTCTGCTTCCCTTCTTTTTAGAACTGGAAGACAATATTTTTTCCCCTTAACATTCTCTTTTCTGTCTTTCCTTAGTTTTAGAATTGGAGGAGAAAAATACTAGTTTTAACAATTTTTATTTTTATTTTTTTATTTTACTGTGAACATTTATTTAACATTTGTGTGTATGTATGTATTTATTAATTTAAACATTCTTTAACACTTTTTTTTTCTTTATTATTGTATTTCTTTTTAGAAATTAATGTATCTTACAGCTAATTCTGCCTGTCTACCTGACACAACTTAACCTCCTAGGGCTTGAGTGTTCGCATACTGTACGTGGACAGCACATTTTAGCTCTTCAGTGGCTATTTAAAATGGTTAAAATGGTTGAATGTATTGTATTTTGTTACAGACATACAGTGTCATCCTGCAATACACACATAAAATGTCCTAAACCCTATTTTTAACTGTCCAAAATGGAAAAACAAAGTTGTTTTTACTCTTTGAGAGTCAAAGGTAGTTAATAATAATAATAATAATTAATATTATTATTATTATTATTATTATTATTATTATTATTATTATTATTATTATTATAATAAAAATATTAAATTAAATATCTTATATATGCATTAAAAACTTTCAGAAAAAAAGTGTTTTATGACAATTCGGACCTCAAGTCCACATATATTGACATAATTTTTCTCTTAAAGTACATCATATTAAAAGATGAAACTTGGATTTTTATTCTAATTAGGTTCCAATAAGCCCAAATAGTAGAGAGAGAAATAAAAATACATGTAAAAAAAAAAAACACCTTGTGCCTTAAGAGGTTAAAGCCACTTCAAAAGTCTCAGTAATCAGTTTACGGCTTAACAAACGATTTCTCCATTGCTTTTTGAAGAGATTAATTGTATCATACATTGCGTTTTTAGTGCAGTGATGATTTTCCCATTTCTTACTTTTCCCTCTGCTCTTTTGCAAATTCTGACAGCAGAACAAGTGACGTTAGACAGATATTTCTCCCAGATGATTTCACAATGCCATTCAAGTAGGTGCCCGATTACAGGCTCCTGGGTAATTTGCATGTGATTATGCCACTGGTTTTGTACAGGGAAAGAGCACGGCTGTAATTGTCTAACTTTTATCGTGTAATTACACTGCCGTTTGCTCTCTGTAATCTTAAATTCTATGGCAGAAGTTATTTGGCAGAATTAATCACACTGCCATGTGTGCCGGCCACTCGTTTTTTCCTTTTTTTATTATTATTCTGCATTTTTCAGCATCCGCTTGCTTAACAGCACAAAGGATTTCAGTAGCGTTCGTCTTTTACATTTCAGCTGGATGCGTCCTTTGTGTGAGAGACATTAGTGAGTGACCTCTAACTCTCGTCCTGTGATGTACAGTGTCATCAGCCTCTACTACACCATCCCAGATGACATGAAACGCCGCGGGGGACAAAATAGCGATGAATAATTACCTAGTACCTGAAAACAGATCTTCGTCCCTATTTCCACCAGCTCAGGATTATAAAAATAAGTGCCTGTGGCGACATTTTTGTTTTGATAATTCTTGCACATTGAAATGTAAAATATTCAGTGAGTGCATTAAAAATCATGTTCAATTTTCTTAGATTGGCATATCATGACACCGGTTCATACATATATCGCACAAAATATAAAACATATAATAATAAAAAAATAAATAAATGGCTGATGAGTGGCACTAAAAAGGGTGTTGATTGAGTTTAAAAATTATGCAGCTATGCATTTTTACAAAACAGTTTTCAATTAAAAAGTATTAATATTTATATCCTTGAAAATGAGTAGAAAAGAAAGTCAAGCATTATGTATCCCATTAAGTTTGCAGACACAAACAAAAGTAAATATACAACACTTTACCTACCTAACTCTTAAAAAAAAAAAAAAAAAAACATACAAACAGATATAAAAATAAAATGACGTCAAGTCCCCTACTTTTCTTAAAGTGACAGAAACAAAGTATATAAAGTATTGAAAAGTTATTTTATATTGTATATATTTAGCTGATGATTGGTAATAAGCTAGTTTGGCATGCTGACCCGGAAGGGAGCTCTGAGCTCAAACAATTTTCTAGCCTGGCGCTCTCTCCCATTTGCAGGGCGAGTGGGGAGTCTGAGCTCAGGTAGATCTCGAACCCCCTTCCCCCCCCTTCTCAATTTTAAAGATCCTGAATCTTTTAGGATTACCAAAATTTGTCTCAGATGACAGAATCGTGGCTGAAATCTCAGAGTGTGAGCTGGACTTTAGTTGTTTTTAGTTGTTTACATAAAGACAAGATTTTTATCTGTTTGGCAGCACATCTGTTGCACATTCTCACAATGCAAACAAATTAATAAAACACACTGTGTTTTCACACAACGCAAACTTATTTTAAAATACAAATTATGAAAAAAACCCTGCAATTTCTCACAACACTTTAAAATATCACCAAAGACAACAGAAATGTTTCAAGAGGATTCTAAAACGTGACAGACCTGACTGTTTAGGTTGTGGTTATTAAGGCTAATAAAATCAAAATACAAGAGAATCAGGATATTATAATAAACAAACAAACAAATACCCACATTTTAAAGATCAACCTACAACTTCAATGAGCAATTTGCCAATAGTCACAGCACAGCAGCGTATGTCATGTTTTTGGGTCCCCTTGAAACATTTCTATTGTGTTCTGTTCTTTTTGCAAGTGTGAGAAAATTCAGTGTGCTTTCATAATGTGTTTGCGTTGTGTGAAAATGCACTGCATTTTTTTTTATTTATGTGTTTGCATTGTGAGGATTTGCAGCATGTATGCTGTCAAACGGATGAAGATCTTTTCTTAACTTGCAGCACATTAAGCTCTCTCGGCCACCATAAAAAATTAAGGATTTAAATTTAATGTATTGTTATTGTTTATAAATATAAAAGGGACATCATGGTGGCACAGTGGGTAGCATGATCGCCACACAGCAAGAAGGTTGCTGGTTCGAGCCTTGGCTAAGTCAGTTGGCAAGTCCAAAGACATCCGCTACAGGTGAATTGGGTAAGCTAAATTGTCCTTAGTGTATGTGTGTGAATGAGTGTGTGTGGATATTTCTCAGTGATAGGTTACAGCTGGAAGGGCATCTGCTACGTAAAATTATATGCTGAATAAGTTGGCGGGTTATTCCTCTGTGGTGACCCCAGATTAATAAAGGGACTAAGTCGAGAATATATATATATGAAACCTTCTGGTTGTTCTAGATTTTACCATCAATTTAATAGAAAAATGAATATATATATATATGTACTGTTGGTTTGTTTATAAAACCTTTACACACATGTTGTTACCTGAACGTTTCCAATGAGCTTGGATAGATTTCCACCGATAGCATCTCATCACCTTGTCAGTCTAGGTGCTTATCCTTTTTTTTTATTCCTCTTACCTGAAATATGCCGAATATTTTACTCTAAAGCAGAAATGAAGTGCATATTTAAGCGTGCAGTTAGAGCCAGGGGTTTCAGGCAGCCGAGGTTTGTTCTCCATCAGGCAAACGCTTCCATCTGTTTGCCTCTCAGGGGTGTGGGAGCATCTTTCTCATTCAAGATGCACTCTTGATGCCTTTATTTTGGCTGTTCCCTCCTCGTCGGCAGGCTGATAGCGGTATTGGCAGCTCTCAGGAAGACTGGCAGCAGGTGTAATCAATACGACCATCCCGCGTCAGTGGGAGACAGTCGAAACCCAGAGGCGGCCCATCCATCAGCGCTCGAAACAGGCCTCGGGTCCACCTGGATCATTCTGCACCGCACATACTGCAGACGATGTGCATAAATAAAAAGGTTGTTTTAATTAGGTGTTCCTCCTCTGAAGTTTATTCAATTCTTTTTCCTCCCTAAGTGCCATTAAGAGATACTTAAATAATGCATCGTCTGCTCAATCAAAGGCAGACTCTGGTATCTTCTGTCTGAGGATTTCAAAACATTGCTACTGTCTCTGAAATATTAATACAGGCCCCCTAGCTAATAGCAACAACTAGCACTTTTTTCAATGGGGAACCACTGCTTGATTTTTATTTATTCATTTGTTTAAATCAAATCAGGTAGGGCTACCGGGCTTAATGAATATTAATTGTGTGATGACACACGATTTATATTCATGAGGGAGGGTGATGATTTTAAAAATAATTGTGAAAGTGTTTAGTGTTCAGTTGTAGGTAATATGTGTTTTAATCGTTAATTAAGTTTGGCTTGAGAGTATTTAGTTAGCAATATGCTTCGGTTATTTATATCACATGCATACTTGAAAAGGTTGTAGGATTTTAAACAACTCCAATTCGCATTTTACTTTATATCAGTACATTTTTTTGTCTTAATTGGCATTAATGTACTGTAGATTTTGTACTTTATTTAATAAGGGGGGGGGGGGGGGGGGGGCATTATTAGCTCTTTTATGCGTACGGTCACACCAGTGTGATCATCCTTGGTTGGTGCCCGAAGCATACGATCACACCGGTGTGATTAGAATGTACAGAGCACATGTCACCAACTGCTAAAATTATTATCTGACAGCACAGAAAGAGGTGCACAACACTTGTCAGAAATCAAAACAAATACCATTTATTTCAGCTTTCGGACAATCAAATACTCATAACTACATGCAAACAAAACATGCCATTTAAGGCTTATAAAATACACATGGATGTCTATGGAGATGGCAATAATAATTATTTTTCAATATAACTGGATGATGAGCTTTGTCCACACTCTGCAGGAGAGGGTGAAGTCTAGATGAGAAGCCTAGATGATGAAAATACAATTTTATTAGATTTTGTTATATTGATGTGAGTATCATATCCTATTCTCAGTTCTATCCCACCTAGCTAATAAAATACAACCAATGCGAAATTTAATTAATAATAGAAATACTTATTGTTAACTTCTGATCGCCCTATCCCTTAGCAACAGCAGCTGTGCCCATTCCCCATCAGATAACAAATAATATGATCATTATTAAGCTGTTTAAAAGACAAAATATATGTTCTGTCACATATTTAAGAATCGGAGTATCAGAAATTTCACAATACAACTAGAAAATTTGTCTATATTTACAGGAAAGGGCAAAAAGAAACAAAAAAATTACATATACACAGATTATTGGGGCTGGTGGGTCATGTGATAAATTTGAAGCGTCACCATGGGAAATTTTGAACACAGTAGATTCTAAGTCTAAGTAAAACTGTTTATTCTAACTGTCTTTCTAAGTAAAACTGTCACCCAAAAAAAAAAAAAAAACACGCAGGAGAGTCAGCCAGAATATTTAAGCTCACATGTTAAAGGGTTAAAAAAATGTTTGTTCCAGACAATGAATAAATTTCTTTGCATTGTGATGCCGCCAACTACTAGCCTGCAATGCAAAATATTCATGCATTTCAGTCATTTTCGAAGATCTGTTTCGAGGATCTGAAAATGTGAAATTGTGAAAATGCTACATAAAAAT
Source organism: Danio rerio (assembly GCF_052040795.2). Taxonomy (NCBI): domain Eukaryota; kingdom Metazoa; phylum Chordata; class Actinopteri; order Cypriniformes; family Danionidae; genus Danio; species Danio rerio. Next base: position 44,398,551 of record NC_141023.1, on the reverse strand, counting down.
TGAGGTTTTAGCATACCTTTGTCATGTAAATATACCTTACATTTCCAAATCATATACAGTTGATTTCAGAATTATTAGCCGCCCTGAATTATTAGATGGCTTGTTTATTTTTTCCCTAATTTTTGTTTAACAGAGAGCAGATTTTTTCAACACATTTCTAAACATATTAGTTTTAGTAACTAATTTCTAATAACTGATTTATTTTATCTTTGCCCTGATGAGAGTAAATAATATTTGACTAGATATTTTTCAAGATACTTATACAGCTTAAAGTGACAAGGCTTAACTAGGTTAATTGGGTTAACTAGGCAGGTTAGGATAATTAGGCAAGTTATTGTATAATGATGGTTTGTTCTGTAGACTATCGAGAAAAAATATATCTTAAAGGGGCTGATAATTTTGTCCCTAAAATGGTGTTTAAAATAAATTAATTGCTTTTATTCTCGCTGAAATAAAACAAATAAGACTTTCTCCAGAAGAAAAAAAATATTATCAGACATACTGTGAAAATGTCCTTGCTTTGTTAAACATCATTTGGGAAATATTTAAAAACGAAGAAAAAAATTCAAAGAGGGCTAATAATTCTGACTTCAACTGTATATTTACTCTGCACTCAATTATACATTTTTGAAGTATATTATTCACATGGTTCATAGTGTACTATTCACATGCTGGATCTCAAACCTGTAACTTCAAGATCATCAATGCCATTCTTTATCAGATAAGTTACATGAACACTGTCACACTGTAATTAGACTCAGTGTTCATTCAGCTAAAGAGAGAATCATTTCCCTTCCTTGCCTCTTGTGCTTAAAAGATGTCCACCAATTTTTTATTTTTTGTGCTATTTTACTGAATAAGGACAACATCCTAATAAACTGATTAGTTAAGATACATAATGATTAATGAAGCCCATTTTTCCTATTTTGGAAACTCTTTTCAAACCAACATGGTATGATATATATATATATATATATATATATATATATATATATATATATATATATATATATATATATATATATATATATATATATATTTTTTTTTTTTTTTTTTATTTATTTTTTTTTTTCTGCAGTCTGTTTGTGTGGGTGACACTTTTTAAAGGACAGGTTGTTCAGTTTCCCACTGAGTTTAAGGCAAGACACTGCAGGTGAATAGGACACAAAAATATAACGTGTATTTATCACCATACTGCTCTCAGTGCAGGGAAAATCATTCATTTAAAAAAATTAATTAATTAAAAAAAAAGAAAAAACTGCCCTAAAGGTGTCATGTATTAAAAATCTGGATATGCTTTATATTAGAATTAAGTTTAGGTTGAAAGTGTTTAGTTAGCAGTATGCTCCGGTTATCTGTACTGCATGAATATTTAAAAATGTTTTAGGGTGTTTAGGATTTTTAGGACTCAAATCTGGACATCCATTAAATTAGCTGAATAATAAGAGGTCAGTACATGGAAATGAAAACAAAAGAAAAATGCACAACTTAAGACACTTAAATGCTTGTATTTGTTGTATTTGCACCAGCTCTGCAAAGTGCATCCACAACTTCATGCATTGGGTTAAATTAAACTGTCTAGTCTCTGTGTTCAGTCCTCATTGCAACCCATACAGGCAATCAGGCAGCATATTACAGAGAGCCAAAGCGAACCAAACGATCGGTAATTAAAAAGGAAAAAAAGAAAAATAGTATATATATATATATATATATATATATATATATATATATATATATATATATATATATATATATATATATACATTGGTTAAATTAGGCTTTTCTGTCTCTGTGTTCAGTCCTTTACTTCCACTGTATCTGTTCAGCTGAAGGAAAAGAACCAACCCCGACATAATGGCAATTCAAGATGGCAGCGCCTTAGGTCTAAAAGCTATAGTAAAACATGCCGTTTTATTCTAAATGGTTACATTAATCAAGTTTGCTTAATATATTTTCAATAAAATGGATTCCAATGTACAAAAAAAATGTGCCCAGTATGTTTTTTTTTATGTTTGTTTTTGTTTTGTGTTTTTAGTTAGTAGACCCACACAGCACATGCAGAAATCTGCAGATTTTTTGCAGATTTTTAGTCCATCATTGAGTCTATGTACAGTATTTACTTGTGTAAATGTGTGTAAATTTATATTTTTTTCTTTTTTAAATAAATTTCCCTAATATTAGTGTGATATAATAATAGTAATATTCAAATGTTTATATGATTTATTTACAATTTAGTTTGGCAAGTAATATTGTCTGTCTTTTAACTATATTATATAAGACTTGCTTTGTTTAAAAAAATTGTGAATGTAATTGGATTTGCATTGTAAACATTAAATAAAAGTTTAAAATCTATTATTTTTTATTTCATAAACTAGGATTTTAGATACTCCTAAAACCATTCTGCATAGAAATCTGCAGATTTTTTTTTTTTTTTTACAAAAATCTCTGCAGAAATAGCAAAAACTGTCCGCTGATCCTGTCTGGCCCTATTTATTAGTAAGTATTTGTATACCCAACACAGCAGTGCTAATGCTTATTTTCAGCAGATTATTATTATATTTGGTTTGTTTGTTTGTGGAGCCTCTTTTTCGAGGACAGGTTGTTCACTTTCCCACTGAGTTTAAGAATGCAGAAATCGCTGAGCATCTCGGCCGCGAGCAGCTGGAGATAGTCACAGTATGTGTCGGCAGATAAGCGGAGCGTGAAGTAAAAGAAGGTGAATTGTGAAATGTTAAAGAGAGCCAGCATTAGTCACCCAGTGCCGATTCTCCATGTAGGGCCACTGCTGGTGCATGTAGAGATAACTGAGTCACGCTTCTCTCCAAGAACCGTCGGCTGGTAGCTTTCATGGCACTGAACGGCGGACGTGCTGGAGAGAGGGCACGGTGCCAGGCGGTGCGCTGAGGTGACATTTGTAGTAAGCATTCCCAAACAGCAGCATGGCACCATTACTAGCTGGTTTATGAGTCAGGCGTGCTCCTCACGGTCTCCTCCTGTTGATAATGACCGACACAACCTCACACTTACACCAGGAGCTCAGTCCACACAGCACTCCATCTCTTCAAATTTGGAACCGGGATCATATTCTTCATCTTAAGTGTGTTGTTTGGAGATGAGCTGCTCAGCTATTGTTTAAAGCCAAGAGGGGTGCTGGGAAAGGCAGTGGTTTTAGTGATGAATAGAGTTGAATTGAGAGAATTGATGATAAGGCAACCCTGGTTAAACGACCATGTGTTGGTTTGGTTAAATAATGGAATCAGAAATATGGCAAATATAGGATATATGCAGAGCTAGGGTTTCTTCTCATACCGATATACTTCCGGTTAATAGTTCATGTGACTTTATCAATTTTATATGGTTCTTTTTACAGCATCCACAATGTAATGTAATTAAAATATGATCAGTTAAATAGACTTCAGCATTCATTTAGTTGAAGTGCTGCTTGAAGTGTAAACCAAGATGAAAAGTCGTTTACCCATATGCGCCCGTATCAGCAGGCTAGCGCAGAAATGCTATTGGAAATACTGGAGTAAAATAAATGTTGGGAAATGAGCAAATTATTCTAAAATTGTATAATTTGTACATCAAAACATTTGTCTCTGAAATTCCGGAAGACCTTGGGTGGTGCGTGGAGGTCATGGTTTTAGGCCTTCAGGGGTGAGGGAATACTGTTAAAAACCAGGTAAGCAACTGTGTTTAAGGACCGGTTACTTTACAATGAAGTGGGTTTCGGGCAGGCACTGCGATTGGATAAGTTGACGACCTGGTGGTGTTACAGACTGTACAACAAAGCTGAGGATCTGGGCAGGACAAGGATGGTGGGTGGGGGGTAAAAATTACAGGAGCTTTCAGGGAGAAATAACAAAATGGGAGGGTGGCAGAAGATGGGTCTGAAATACTGCAGAATTCCATGAAAAACAGGAGATTTGGCTGGTATGCCCAGGATTTGTATGATTTTATTTATTTGTTTATTTATTTTTTGTTCGTTTGTTTTTAAAAGAATTTTCTTTAATATTTATTTGATAAAATTGAACAAAATTTAAATATCAAATCAAAAGTTTTCCATTTGAATATATAAAAATTCAAGGATATAATATAATGACACACATATGTTTTTTTTTTTTTTTTTAACTGTATCAGTTTGCTACTATATATGTAAATTGTGTTGCCCAGAGATGGATTGCAGCTGGAAAGGCATCCGCTGCATAAAAACAGACTGGATAAGTTGGCGGTTTATTCTGCTGTGGCAACCCCGGATTAATAAAGGGACTAAGCCGAAAAGATAATGAATGAATGAATAAATGTGTAAATTGTACTTATTTTTAGGATTCTTTGATGAAACAAGAGTTTAAAAGGGTCTCTTACTTTCAAATATCTTTAAAATGTTGCTAAAAATGTTTTAAATAAGAATGAATAATTGAGTAAATAAACACAAATAAAATTAGTTAGTTGCTAATAAAACATGTATACGCACAAACAAAGAGCACATTTAACCCTGCACACAGCATTGTTTTGAATGTTCAGTAAGTTCTGTCACAAAATATGCCTTTTTGTATCTTTAGCTTGTCTTTTAAAGGTCCTGTATGTGAGGTTGACACCCAGTGGTTTAACTAGGTATTGCACCCCTGTTCCATAACATGCAAGAGCAGGTTGCCAGATTGGCGACACCAATAAAGGCTGATTTAAATCGTTTTCTAAATAATAAATAAAAAAAAAAAAAAAAAAACAACGGCACACAATAGACACAATATTTTCCATATTTTAAGTTAGTCTTTGTCCTAACCAACCCATGAATTTTATGTTTTTCATGACTGAATTAATCACTCCAAGGCAAACCAGGTGCTGCAATGTAACTGTCTAAACTGGCAGTGGGCAGGTTAAGTAACCAAAACAACTAAAGACTTTCCGGCACATAATGGACATTTTCAAATATAAATATCTTAATATCTGACTTTAACTTTTTTATATAAACAAGAATCTTCACTTAGCAGGTTTTTAAAAATATTTGCAACCATATTCTGGTATTTTTATGCTGTGGAAGAGTCAAATAATTTACATACGGTACCTTTAAAAATGAAAAAAAAAAAAAAAAAAATATATATATATATATATATATATATATATATATATATATATATATATATATATATATATATATATATATATATATATATCCCAAAACTAATTTTATATGCAAATACAACTGTAAACACACCCTTAGTCTAAATGTTAGCTGTGAATCTATACAATCTAGACTTGCTTCCCACAGAAAGCTCAACCCCAAGTGTATGAAGTGTATGTTTATTTTCCTTCTGCAACAATTTTCATAGCATTTCATCCTCCTGAAAAGTTTCAAGCAGGAGCCATCCTTTTTATCTCAGGGAATTTTTCAAAAGCATAAAAAAAGGTGAAATAAGTCACACCAAAACCAAAACCTCACTACCGTCCGCCAAACCAATTACCATTAAGTCTCTCCAGACGAGGCTGGGAGTGACATCACTAATGCGCCGGTGTCATAACAGTGAATTAATGTGGCGCTCCATAAAGTGCGCGCTCCACAGGCCGTCCTGCTGCGACTGCAGTAATCAGTGTTTGTGAGTATGTAGAAAGCAGTTATTAGCTTGAGTAAACAGTGAGCAAGCTGTCCTGATCCCCACTGCGCCCGTAGTGCCACTGGCAGCCTTTTCGCAAGCCTTTTTCCACCATCCCCGCGCCAGTCCCTCCATCGACAAACCAGACTGATTCTCCGAGGAGAATTCGGTTACAGATGTGCCATCCTACACCATCATTCCATCTGTCCTAATAGATGACTGTCTTCCAATATTCTGTCAGTTTTTCGCCAAGCTGCAAAAGGTCAGTGTTATCCAATCTCCACTTGTGCCCGTCTCCATTTACCATAATCATTCTGAATGTGAGCAATATGAAAGCAGTCTGGCCGGAGACACGCTTCTTTATTCAGCACGCAAGGTGAAGATTTCCTCTCTCTGTTGGCTCAGATTAATAAAAGCAGGGTTTAGAGAGCCCAGGAATGCTAATTAGCTCCTATTTATGTTACCTTTCTTTGGACAATCAATAATCGCACAAAAAGCGATGGAAGGCTCAAATCGCTCCGATAACCGTCCGAATGAAATGAGTTCATTACTAATTCCCCAGGCGTTTTTTGCTGTGTGATATTCAATATTAGAAAGGATTTTTTTTTTCTCATTGTCTTTTGTTCCAAGACGAGTCAAGAGTTCTAAGACAATTAATTAAGTCTGTGACAATAGGGCATTTCATATGTTTCCTGGTAGCATCACAAGGAGATTTGCCGAATTTGATTCGCACACTTTCTTTCTGCAGAGACTTTTCAGGCATTTTTTCACTCTCATTTCCATCACAGCTTGTGCCCAGTGTCTTTATGTGCTAATCAAGAAAAATCCTTATACTCGCCCGTTTGCCAACATTCAGGCTTAAATCCCTTGACTACAGTGGCACAGGCTGTAATTTCGGAGGTGTTGGTTGCCAGAGACGGCTAAAAGGAGACTTGGGTTGTTTGCTGTGCTGCTTCATGGTTATTTTTTTCTCTGTCATTCTTCTTTTGCAGTCATTGTTTTGCATAATCACTAAGGATTGTTTTCGCTGACAGAGAATGACCTGCTAACAATTAGATTGGCTTAGTGTGATCGCAGCCAAAAAATGTACTGTTGCGATTATAAAAGATGGTGTGTGAACCGTAGGTCAGTCTTTCTTCCAAGAGAAAAGCTCATGGGATGCAGAAGGGGTGTTAATTGTGGAGTCAGACAGTTTGGAGCTCACACTTTCTCGTAGTTTGATTCTCGAACTCGTCGCAGTGTTAATTAAGATCAGTGGCAGATGGACAATCACATGTTGGAATCAATAACTATTTAGTGTTATGTAGGTGACAAGTAATAGTTAACAACAAAATTCTGGCTTTAATTGCTAACCTTTCGATTGTTTCAAATGTATTTGAGTTTCTTTTTTCTGATGAAAACTATAGACTTTTACCCAGACATGCAACATCATAAGATATTAATATTAGGTTAGATTTTGGTTGCCACTGTCTAAAGCTGGATTTATACTTTCGCCTGGCGCCGCATCACACACATCTGCTGACTGCGTATACCTCATGAAACGGATGAGGCTTTAACCCGTTCACCATTTTGATATTCTTTAAAACAACAGGGGGTGGTCAAAAGAGACTGACCGTAAAATCAGATGGATAAACAGAGAATTAGGAAGTTTCCGGAACTGAGTAATATCATTAATATCATTTAATATTTTTTAACAAATTATTTTTATTATTTTTATAAAATATTTTAATAATTATGAAGATTGTTCTATAACCATTTAAGATTTTTTTATAAATCAAACTTTGATAAATCACTTGCTTTTGTTCATATCTCGGAGAGTTCTACCTATTAAAGTTTATTAAAATAATAATGACAGCAGAACATAGGTTGCTCTACAAATATATATATATATATATATATATATATATATATATATATATATATATATATATATATATATATATATATATATATATATATATATATATATATATATATATATATATGTTTTTATTATGGCAAGAATAAAAGCAAAAAAAGTACACTTTTTTAAAAAAAATACTGCCTTTTTTATTTAAACCCCCTCAACAATTTACACACTGTCTGGCTAGTTTGTTCTCTACTGATATGCTAAATAGGTAATAATGGTCCAACATTCCTGACCATTATCACCAATAAAGCCTAGAAAAACAGGCATCAAAAGAAATACTTCATAAAGCACATCTTTGAATTATTTTTTTAAGCCTTATGCGCCATCACAATTTTAAAGAATTCTGCAATATTAAAAAAGTCATCCTTACTGTAGCGATCAAACTTTTCCTTGCTCGGAGAAAGTGCGAAGACAGTCAAATCAAACTCCATATTAACACTATTCGATACTCTTTTCCACACCAAAAAGAAAGCAGCCAAACAAAGAGTAAATTGAAATTACTTCCCCACTGCGCATCCACAAGAATGGTTCAAGATAAACGTTTTTGATATACAAAAACAAATGACGAGCCCACACTTTTTGTTGCGACCCTGCTATAGGGTCAAGGTTGCAAAATAAAGATCGCCAGACAAATATAAAAATTACTTTTAGGACCCTTTGGTGTCGGTTCTCTTTATTTGTCTTTTTATTTGTCTTTTTTTTTTTATCACCCAAAAACCTGAGGGCAACTACCTCCGAGTAGACCCACAGAAAAGTAATAAACAAAAAGTACACACTAACTAAACACCCACATGAAACTAACTACACTCACTTAAAATATTATAAATAAAAATACAAAATCTGCCCTTACTTCCCTGACTAAGAACAAAAACAGGAGAAAATATTTACAAAAAGAAAAGTGTGGCGTCCATCCCCTACTGCCTCTTACTGTGTAAAGTACAATATTTACTATATTAACAAACAAAACAAACAAACCATAAACAAAATAATGGGAGGGGGAAACACGGATGGCTATATAACAAAGAGTCAATACACCACACAGAAACGCCAACTGACGCAGCCGAAGCTCAAACCAGCGACTTTCTTGCTGTAAGGTGACAGCACTACCTACTGCGCCACTGCGTCGCCCCCAATTGTAATTTCCAAACAAAATAGAAAGTTGGCTAAAATTTCAATCGGATGTCATGTTAACGTCCTGTGCCTGCTGAGTAGAAACCGGTTACTATCAACTTGCGTGTTTTGTTCCAACACTGGATGGCTTCCAGTTTCCAACGTTATTCAAATTTCTTACTTTTGTGTTCAACAGAGAAAAAAGCAACTTGTAAATGTTTGACACTATTTTGAGAATTAATAAATGGTGAGTAAATTGTCATTATTATCTCTGCCAATCTGTTATGCTTTTTCTTTAGGGAATAGTTATTATGTTTGTGTTTTAAAATCTTATTTTATTTATGTTACTAGGGTTATTGTGAATGATTTATTCTTATGTTTGTGAAAGTCCCAGACTTCTCTCCAGCGATGTTTGCTGATGTTGTTCCGTCATTTAATATACTTAAACTCTGCTTCTGCAAAATACATTTATTTAATGTGCTACATTCATAGCTCAAAATTCAGTCAGCAACTGATAGATAGAACCATGTCCCATGTCCATTTATTTTCTGAAAATCTATTAGACTTTGATGTATGCATATTACAGAAATGCATATCTGTTTCCACAAACATAGATATATTTCTGAACACACTCTCAGTCATGGCTTTGAGAACAAATTGAAACCCTAAAACACAGACAGACAGAAAGACAATGCAGGATTCCACACAATTAATTTATGTTGTCCCAACCATGGACTGTAAAAGATATGGACGTAGTATCCTTAATGTCACCCATAAATTTTCAAACAAGGGAAAAGAGGTGGAGCGTGAGTGGAGCTACAGATGCCTGCTTGCATTTTGCTTAGCTGGGTTTACTTCGGGAGAAATGCTTAATACTTCATTGCCTGCAACTCGTTTGTGTTCTGACCACATGTGCTTGGTTGTATATTATATAAGTGTTTAGTCTTTTAAAAACACTGTTATAATGCATTAAACGACTAAACATTGTTCTTATGACATTTTTTCTACAGGAGGAAAATGTAAATTACTTCAAAATACTTCAAATATAGTCTGTGTTAGTAAATGCATGGTCTAGAGTGTTTAAAACTGTTCTAGAGCCTACAGCTAATCAATCTGTCAGAAAATCTGTAAGAAAAACATAAATGATAAATCTTAAACAAAAAAAAAATACATTTATAGATATGGCATAAAACTATATAAAAATTTCACTCACCAGGGAAATGTAGGCCACGTGAATGGTTTATGAGCACAATTAATTGCACACAGCATGCCACATTATCTGATAATTGTAAGAAATAATTCCAAAAAGTGGAAGTGTAAAGCCAATAATTCCAAACTGACTGTGTAAAGCCACATAAAACAAAACAAAAATATGATATATATGCCGAGTTCAGCGACTAATCAGATGAGGTGTAGTGATGGCAACCAGCGAGACCTACAGTAGCTGTCACTCAAGTGGCCATGCCCTTAATTATGTTGACTTAATATAATTTAATAAAAATTAAACTGATGAGTTATAAAAAATGTTCCCCCTCACAGTTGTCATGAAGGGTAATAGTTTTTTTGCTGTAAAGTTGGGCATTTCGACATTGGGGTCAATAGAAATGTGCTCTATTATGGAGCCAGGACTACAATTTCAGTTACTTCCGTATAAGCTTCATAAGGGAGAGTGGGAGGTTGCCACTTGGTCCCAACACTAATTGATTGAGTTAAAGGTCCCATGAAGTGCTTTGAAATGTACATTTTTATTTGATGTTTGATGTAATCTCAACCAAAACATGAAGAGTGGATGGGACATAGAGTAACTCCTTTAAAAAAGGAGAGTGTTTTGTATTATCACAGCTCTGCTACTGAATGTGGTTGAGCTCAAGTGGATCAAATGAAAAGCAAATGTGATGAGAAACTGCTGTGTGAGTTGACGTGAATAAAGCTATTGATCTATTTGGGAGGAAGTGACAAACTCCAAGCTCTAAATGTTTATATTAGTTTTTATATCTTAAAAATTTGAATTTTGGCACTGTTTTTGAGCACACTAGCTAATAGATATGCTAAAATAACAATTAATGATGAAACATTTAAAAATATAGATTTTTTTGAGTGTAGATAGATAGATAGATAGATAGATAGATAGATAGATAGATAGATAGATAGATAGATAGATAGATAGATAGATAGATAGATAAATAGATACGTAGACAGACAGACAGACAGACAGACAGTCACGATCTTTAAACTTTAACTTTAGGTATTCGTTGGGAAAATAATCTGAATTTTAAATCTTTTTCTTATTCCATCCCATTTTACCTTGCTATTTGTTCGAGCTCTCTGCATGCCGTATTGCACAACGCATGAATAACAGTAATTTGGCATGACTGGTATTTTGCATTCGCTGAATATGTATAATGAATGTTAATACAGTTAAAATCCTGTCAGAAGATGTTACCAATTACAGTAATTATATGCACATGGCACTCATTAAATAATATGAAACACAAGGCACAACCGAAGCATGAATTAGAAGCACACTCAATACCTTTAGATTTGGCCCATTAAAAAAAAAAAAAAGAACAGCCTTTTCAAGTGAGATTCTGTAATTTTCATAATTACGTCGCAGGCACTTTCAGCAGGCCCGCACGTGTAAATATTGTCTCTCAGCCTCTCAGTCTCCCCATCTCATGCGACACGTGGGAAAGAGCAGATGTTGATGATTGATTGAATACTCGAATGATCGTTTAGAGTCAAACACCGGCAGCCAGAGATTTAATCGCTTAATAAAGTGAATTCTGTCACTCACACTGGCACCAGCATACACAAATAAACGCGTCACCACTGACACATGCGGCGTGTGCCATATTTATAGCTTGATTTATGCTTAAATGTGTCAGTGCTCATGACATGGACATTTCAGATTCGACTCTAAATTTGTCACATGCACCCAAACCCTCAGCTTAAACACACACACACACACACACACACACACACACACACACACACACACACACACACACACACACACACACACACACACACACACACACACACACACACACACAGCAGTTCCATTATATTCACACAGTGTCCAGAGACCATTCTCACAAGCTTTGGCACAAGTGCATCACCTGTCAGGCTACATCGATTTAGCAAGTGACTCAGCCAAAATATATATATATAAAAACAGAGACTTTGGTAGGTTTAAGCACTGCTGCCTGCCTCATAGTGCTTCTACTAACTCCTAAATGTGGCAAAGCCATTTGCTCAGCTTATAAAATGCTCGACTGCCTCTATCCTCCTCCCTTTTACTTTAGCGAACATATTGGAAGCCACAGTGCGTGTAAACCGTTAAATGCAGGGAGCTCGGAGCATGTCTGGGCATGTCAGGAACCAGAAGGGCAAACTTAATTTTATTGCACGAAAGCTTGTTTTTTTTTTTTTTTCTTGCCCTCATTGTACAATGTACAGTATGTGTTTCCACAACCGTCTACGTTTCTATTATAGCTGTCAAAGATTTATGGTATGTTACCTTGAGCTGACTCGAGTCCTTTATTTTATCCACGACAGCTTGCAGTCAGGGCAGTAAAATTGATTCGGCGCTCTCCCTTACAAGAGCGGGTATTGAATTGGCCGCGGCGGAAATGTTTAATATAACGCTTGAGAAAATTAAGGATGTGGTCAGTAAACTAACGGCGGCTCAAGAGGAGGGGAAAAAATACATAAATTTGGAGCACAAACCATCTGTGATGAATTATTACAAGAATTAATCATCGCATTATAGCTGTCAAGTGTTTGTCATATACATGTACTGGAATCCTCTGTGTTTTATGCTGGCTGTAACAGATGTTTGCAGTAGTCATGAGAGATAATAACAATTTGTGATGGTTATGATAGTGCTGTCATACGGCTGACCTTTGGTCAGTGTTATGTGAGATGTCACAACACAGCTTGATATCGCATCCATCAAACTTGCGGTAAACAGCAGAGCTCGGTAAATATCAAAGATTGGGCCATTTTATAAATCTAAAGGCATGTCTTTTTTTAAATTACTATATTTTATTAGGGTGCGACACAGTGGTGCAGTGGGTGCTTCCCCATGATGGGTTGCAGCTGGAAGGGCATCCACAGTGTAAAACATATGCTGGATAAGTTTGCAGTTCAACTCCAGATTAATAAAGGAACTAAGCCAAAAAGAAAATGAATGATTTAATGTATTAGTAGTATGATTTACTGTTTAATGTTTTGGCTATTTTATTCTCTGCAGTAAATTGGTGAGTACATAAAAAACTGTGGCTGTACTAGCAAAGATATTATTATCTGGATTGTTGTGCTCTTTGATTAATTCTATAAACTAAATAACAGTTGAAATCAATACGCCATTGGATTCTAGTACCCTTCACATTTTGCTTACTTCACTGGTTTCTTTCACAGGCTGGTCTTTGCTTTGATTGTATTTGACACATTTGTTTAACAGCTTTATTGACATTTGAGAGCTTTTGCTGTTCCTTGGGTGTTTTGGAAATCCAGTGGAGCAAAATCTGATTATGCTTTTGGAGGAACAGGTTTACAGAATTAAATCCCACAGCTTGGACTTCATGTTCCAAGTATTTAGAGTGTGTAAAAAAAAAAAAAAATAAAAAATAAAAACTACTTTGAAAGTGTGTAGGGTGTCTAAATGTTAAAAAGTAAAAATAATTCATAATTGATTTTTAGTATATTTAATAAATGATTAGCCTTTAATAGTTAAAGTATAACTTTTTGCTTTTTATATTTTGCTCATATATATATATATATATATATATATATATATATATATATATATATATATATATATATATATATATATATATATATATATATATATATATATATATAAATATATATAGCCTTTAAATGTCCCTTTAAGCTGAATAGAAGTGTCTTGAAAAAAATATCTTGTCAAATAATATT
>NC_141023.1:44362500-44380000 GCF_052040795.2 Danio rerio | reverse complement strand
GAATTAAACGTGTGTCTGGGCATGATATAAATGCAGCGTTTCTCAACAAACCCTTAAACACACACCTCAGATCCTCCATGTTTCCGTTCCAGTAGCTCTGCTCTTCTCCGGCCGTGATCTTTTGTTCAGAATCTCTCTCTCCTCTTAGTGTCTTCTCACCCGGGGCGTATTGCTTACATGATGGAGCACAATGTCTCCATAAAGCCGCAGCTGGATTCACTCTTTTCGATGTGCTCGCTCATGTCAGAATGGCCTCCATGTCCTTTAACAGCTCAAACAGCTTAATGAATAAGTAAAAAGCACCATGCATGGTTTACCTTTGGTCTGTGCAGGAATTATAAAGAGGGAGAGCTGGGAGAGGTCGAGCGTGAATTCGTGTCTCGTCTCGGAGAGATATGTTTGCTCTGAGACACTCCTGAAGTCATTGCAGTAATGGCTTGTTAAGATTCTGCCACGCTTTGTCCAGCAGGTCTGTCTTTGCTTCATGGATTAGCGATGAATTTAAATGTCACTTTTGGCAGGGGAGCAATCTGAAACCAGCAGTGATTGTGAAGAAAATACTGGTGGTGTCAAGTGGTTAGGAATAGGAAAGAAATTAGTTATATAATACGGCTATTCTATTTTCAAACGAGCTGTGCATTACATGTTGTTATATGTTATATGTTTTATCTTATATGTTGTTTGCATTTGTTTTGCTTTACTTAGATTTTTGTTTTCTTGGCTTTTGAGTTTTATTTATTTATTTATTTATTTATTTATTTATTTATTTATTTATTTATTTATTTATTTAGCTATGCCTTTGTTGCATTTTTAATACACACTACATAATTTGTTTTTTATGTGTTGCTTTGTTTTTATGTTTTGTTTGGGTTTGTTTTACTTAGATTTTTGTTCTGTTGGGTTTTGAGTATGTTTTATTATTTTAATATATTATAACTGTTTATTTTATTCATTAGTTTTGTGTTTGTTTGTGTATTTAGCTATTTTTTTTGTTTTGCTTGATTTATCTATGCATTTTTAGTTTTTTTTTTTGTTTTTTTGTATGTTTTGTTTGCCTTCTATTAAATTAAATGTTACAGTTTTCCCCTTCAGTTTGACATTGCTCTTTTTGTTTGAAAAAAAAAATGCATTGATTTATTGTTTGTTTGTTGTTGTTCTTTCACATAATCTGGACTACATTTGGCTTATAAAGTATTTGCTTTTTTGGGGGGCTGGGTGGGGAGAATCTTAATATTTTTCAGTCATTCGTGTGTGTCATCATTAAAGGACTTGTCCAGAGCGCATTTTTAAGGCTTGGTTGTGTTTATGGGATGCAAAGCAATGTGTGCTTATGCTTAATTTGAAAAAGGTGTAAAAAATATTTTTTAATTGTAAAAATGTTATTTTTTACATATATCTTACTATAATTATATACTGCAATGCAGCTAACATGAAATCGACTATCATAGTTCCCCTGAAACCCCACCCCCAGGAAGCTCTAATTGTTCAACTAACATAAAGTCCTTTGATTCACGGATTTACTCCACGTCACCAGGAAACGCCATGCCTCTAGTGGCATGTGCTTTGTTGTTTTGTAAATACTGTCAGTCAGCTGTGAGCCATATCAGTTGAGCTTGAATTAGACAGAAAACGAATAGAACACAACTGAACCTTTTCTGCTCTCTAAAAAAAAAAAAAATCTGACTAGTTTCTTTCCAACACAATCTCACGGCAATTCGTAACTTTTTCATTTAGTGGCTAATTCGTATGAATTCGTACGATCTAATTTGTACAATTTAGTACGATTTGCTTATCCCCCAATGACGGTTGGGGTTAGAGGTGGGGTCAGGTGCCACGCCTCCTTTTTAAAATCGTACCATTTCGTATGACTGAACTCGTATGAATTCGTACGAATTAGCCACTAAACTGGCAAAACGTAAAATACTTACGTTTTCTCGTGAGATCAGGCTGGTCTTTCACATATATTCGAGGAATAAGCACCTGTTAGTAATATGAAACGTTCAAGGATATTTTACAAGTTTGTTATGTAAGATGTAAAATGCACAGAAAGCAACTGCATAGAGACACTGCAGCGCTACTAAGGATTGTAGGTGTTTACAGCAGTTTGATGGATAAATATGCAATTGTAGTTAAATTGTTAACAGTGTCAAACTGCATTTCCCATTGTTTACATCCTGGTTTATGTCCTTGCTACATCATGCCATTAACACTACATGTAATAGATCAGTTTTAACAAAAACAAATACTTACAGGTGGTGGCTCACAATCCACAGCTTCTTCTATTATGGTTGGAGCTGCTCCTCCTTTGATGAGTTTTTTTTTTTTTAATCCAGCACTGAACTGGGAGAGATTCTGGTAACTGTCCTTAGTCAAATGTTAAATTGAATGTTGTATATTTATGTATATTTTTATAATTTTTTTATATAATACATATATAAACATAATTCAAATTAAATTGTGAGCACTTCTCTCTTTGTGTCGTGTCTTTTGGAAGCACAAATACAGAAACAGAGCAAGATTTTTTGGAAATTGCAGCGTTTGGAGGCCATTTTAGCTTTCTCTGCTACAACATTACAGCCCCTCTAGCCACTCCCTTTCTTTTATGTGTTTGCACATAACCTAAAAGGTTGATGATCTCATTAACCCAGATGTATATTTTGTAGTCCTCAAAATTTGTTCGCTTAGGCTTTGCTAAGCTAACTGTAAAAGCAAATGTCTCTCTTAGTATTGAATATTGAGTGTCTTACATTCAGCAATGTTGTTTATGTTCACACCTCTACAGTACACACGAATTAAAGTTTAAAATATGATACCGTAGTAGACCACCCCTTTAAGTCCCTATGAAGATGTATGTGTGTGTGTGAGAGCGTGTGTTTTCATCATTACACTGCATAGCTTACTTTTTAAGTAAAAACATAGTTAACTTTTAAAGATGTCTTAGAAGCTGTACAATTCAAGCTTGAATCGCAGAAACAATACCCATTAAATAATTTACACCTAAAGCTGGGAAATAATATATACATATATATTTTAACATGTTTTTATCTTTTACCTTTTTATATTTAATCTAAAGAAGTAAACACAGTAAAACAGCGGCACCGAAAAACATGAGAGAAGAGGAGAGAATCGCATCAAGCCTTGCGAATAGTGTGTGGCTTGCAGTTTCCTCAAATAATTATGGCGTGATGTAGAGGAAACCCTTGACATCTGTAAGATTTCATTATCAGCTTTTCTGAGATGAAAATGGAATTACTCGTCACCTCTAAAACTGTTCACCTGTGTCGGTAATTTGATGAGTTTCACTGGAGTTGCATTTGCAGGCTGAGGCTCAGTGTAATGTGAAGGGGAGTTTGTGCTCTGTCAAAACTTCATCAGTACAAGGTGAGCAAGACAATATGGTAAGACAGATTGTGCAGACACCTCTCACCAGGCCTCGTCACATCTCGTTTACGGCACAGCGGTGCTGCTTCAGTCGCGAGGACAAAGTGTCGATGTGGGTGTTCAGGAGACTTTCAGTGCTGAGCTTCAGAAAGGGGCCGGCAAAAGCACATATCGTTTCAAAATCCACTAGGTGACTAATCACTCCCAAAGATGTGTTTTTTCCCCTTTATATGAAAACTTCCCCTTCACTGAAAAAAAAAAGGAAAAAAAAATCTGTTGGATTTACTAACATTTTTTTAAGGTTAGGGGTTGCAAACATTTTTTGGGGAGTTGAATGTGAGCAAAGAAAATTAGTTGAGCATTACTAAATTTTATTTGTTTAAATTCAGCCAATATAAATTGTTTTCAGCAATCTTGTAAGCATACCTTTTTTTTTCAGTGTTTATATAAAACCCATAAAAATGTTTTAACATCAATAAAAAATAGTGGAATAACCCTGTAAATAAAATATATATTAATTGGTCATTTTGGCCAACTGTGAAGAAAACACATTTGCATATGTGTGTAAAAATATTTGTTAATTAACAGTTTCTGTGTTTTGTGTTTATTTTATTTTATTTTATTATTATTTTTTTTTATTTATGGTTGTGAGTTGCATTACGGGATGATGATCTCTGGTCTGTTGACTTTTGATGTTGGAATTTAAACTCTACACTTCAACAAAGTGACTTTTATTCACATTTTAGTAGTTTGAGACAGTATATTGTTTCAGAAATAATATATAGAGAACTAAGTTTATAAAAAAACAGAAACAGTACTGGCAGCTTATTACGAGGTTTTTGCAGCCTAATATACAGTATAACACCAACCTAGACAATAGATATAACTCTAAACTGTTATTTTTTTAGGTTTAAAAGTTGTTGGAAAAAAGACCAAGGTCCCATAATGCTAGTCAAAAGCCTAAATAAGTTTAAAAAAAAAATAATAATAATAAATAAATAAATAAATAAAATAAAAAAAAAGTTTTTTATAGAAAATAATGTTTTATAGAAAAGTTTGCAGTATATATATATATATATATATATATATATAGAGAGAGAGAGAGAGAGAGAGAGAGAGAGAGAGAGAGAGAGAGAGAGAGAGATTGTTATATTAAAAAAACAATGTAAAAATTTTCTCTTTGTTTTTTAATTAGTAATAAACTAAATTAACATTGAAAAAGTCTTATAGTTCTTATATTTATTTAATGTATTTTACTAAGAAAATAACTACACAAACAACAAACACAAAACCAAACAATGATACAAAAAGGTAATTAAAACAAGCACTATAAGGTCAAATAAATAATAATATATTTCTATAAATCAATGATATTTATTTAAATGATGTAAGCTCATATGAGATCAAATCAGTGGCCTGTTTAAACTTTTTTTGTTGTTGTTTCTGCAATAATTTTCACAAATTTGTTAATAAGTTGTTGCTTCTCTTATTAACGGTGTTAATAAGAGACTTCTGGTTTTAAATTAGTGACCTGTTTAAACTTGGTTTTATTCATAAAATAGTGTTATCATCAGTTTTACTGAATTGTGACTGCACATGCTTTTTTTTTTTTTGTTTGTTTCTTTTTTTTCTTTTTAGAAACAGCTGGATAGAGTGCAATGCTTTAAATCCCACACCATTTTTAACTTGAGATCTTAAATGTGACACCTATGGTGGGATACTTAATAGCGATGCAAAACATGACACAACAACCAAAGGCATCTGTCTGTAGAACCTGGCTGTAGATGTGGGAAAAAATAAATAAATAAAAACACCTCTTTTTTCTTACAAGAATTCCACCATGCAACTGTCTAATAGCTAAACCGGCAAGCTGTTCACACGTAATTTATCTATATGTACTGTATTTATGCAACAGTTATTTTCTGGTTTTGAACAAATGATAATCTCTTCCAGCCATTCAGTATTTTATATATGTTTTCAAGATTCTATTTCCTGTTTGTTGTTACAATACTCTTTATACTAATAGGGCCCTTTGAATGAACATATTTTATTTATTTTGCCCAACTGTGAAGAAAACAATGTTTGCTCAAACACATACTCAGTACATACAGATAATTTACAAATGCTTTATTTTTACATAGCTGTATGTATACCGTCACTTTCTCAGATAGACCATAGTGTGTGGACTACATTTTGCCCTCAGCCATTGATTCAACAAGGTGCTGGAAACATTTCTAGACATGATAACATCACACAGTTGCTGCAGATTTGTCAGCTGTACATCCATGATGAGAATTCCCCAGGTTATCACATCCCTGTGACACGGTGCATTATAAAGTGATGGATATGGTCAGCAACAATACTCGGGTTGGCTGTAGCATTTAAAGATGTTCATTTGGTACAGAGGGACCCGGAGTGTGTCAGGAAAATATATCAGCATTGTCAGCGCAGATAGCCTAGTATAGGTAGTGTGCCGTACTGCATACATGACATTATAGAGCAACGGCTATAGTGCAAATATTTCCCAGCATCCCACATTCATGTCACATTCAACTCATTTGAAACATTCAAAACATTTTCTGATACTGTCCCCAATACATACTGACCTATCATAATAAATCCAAAAATGAAATTTAAAGTTGATGAAAGGCAGGATTACTTGATACTTTGATGTTATTTTTTCACCAAATTCCCAGCAGAAATCAAGAATCTTTAGACGTATCCTTTAGAACTACCAACTTTTCCAAATCTAAAACAGTTTTCTTTTCTAGTTTTGGTAAGCCAGTGTGAAATGTAGCTTCAGTTTCATTTTCTTATAGCTGACAGGACTCAGGAGTATCACTGGTGGGCTTTTCTTCTGCTGTTGTAGATCATCTGCTTCAAGGTTTGATCAGTTGTATATTCAGAGATTCTCTTTTGCAGATCTCTGGTTCAACACTTAAGTTACTGTTGACTTTCTGAGAGCTGAGCCAGTTTGGCCAATCTCCTTCAACCTCAACAAGGCAATTTCACCAACAGAACTGCCACTAACTGCATCTTTTCACTTCTTCAGACCATTCTACGCAAACTCTTGAGATAGATGTGTTGAATGTGTCAGTGTAAAGACAGTTCCTAAAATACTCAGACCAGTCTGTCCCTCACAAACCACCATGTCATGTTCAAAGACACTTAAATCACTTTACATCTGCATTAGCTTCACAATGATTAGCTTCAATCGCAGCAAGCAAATGTGTGTGTTTAAATGCTATCTAATGGATGTCTAAACATAGATATCTTAGCTAAAACAATGCAATATGTTGGCTGTCAGTGAAAATCTAACATTTATTAAACTTTAGACCAAAAATGGACATAAAAGAATGACCACATTAAGTATGTCTAATTAGTCTATTTGAGGACTAGTCTGATGACTAGATAAAATCTTGACTTGTTGGGTACCTAATGTGCCAAATATACATGTTTCTTTCACAATATACAAATTCTGTCACCAAGGAGCTAAATGATACATTATACATTTTTGTTAATGTCATATGTGTTAGTTTCAACACAGGATTAATGGGAAAATGTGCACACAGCTGCATTTTAGTGAATCGAGAAATGTGTGCTCATGGGTGCATATGACTGCAATTTGTGTGTAAAACGAATAGTATGGTTAAAAAAAAAAAGGTAAAAACAATATCCCCAAAGAATTTGTGTAATACCGTGATAAAAGCATGTAGCTGCAATTACTTTTCTTTTCTAGTATGTTTTTGAAAACACTATTGGTTGGGTTTAGTGAGGGAGTGTGTGGGTCAGTCGATATCAAACATATTTCATATCAACAACAACAAGATGACTTCTCTCTTCCTGACACGCGCAAGATGGCTTCTCTCCCTGACGTGCGCAAGATTGATGTTGAGTTGGCAGAAATGTAGACAGCAGCCTCTGGTGGATTTATGACACATGGTACAAATAAGAAAGCTTGCCCCAGTAACATATTTGAGATTGTCAAAAGTGTACACAGTGGCCTCTAGTGGATTTTTGAAAACAAAAAATGCAAAAAGGCATAGCCCCCAGTACATATTTCCTGGTTCTCAAAAATGTAGCCCTGGGCACATGTTTCCAAGGAGCCTAGGTTGGATAGTTTACATGGGAATTACAGTAAGCTAATAATACATATAATAACAAGCCATGGTTCACCCGAGCTTAAACAAATCTTGTCATCGTCTTAATGAACAGCCACAAAGCGAAGAAAAAGAGCAGAACTACCCTGTGCCCAGTTGTTTACAAGCTTGAGAGGTTTCGCTTCTCGCATGCGTTTGCTGTGCGTCCATATTTGAAATAACAAATATGCGATAATAAAGTGGTTGCATTTGATTATTGAAGAGCTTCTGACATGCGAAGATGCGATTCATTTAGAAATGGACAAACATGAGAGTGATGCACGAATTAAACAAAAGAGGAGCCAGAACAAAACAAAGGAGCTAATGATTCTTTCAGCCACCTACAACATGAACAAACTGCCATGTTTAACTACTATCATCACCTTTTGGACAATCATGAACTTGGAATGATGGAATTACTTTCTAACAAGGGGCTACATGTACTGGCAAAGATTAAAGACACAGATGAGAGATTTGCACTGACTAAGGGCTATATTTTGGGTTGTTTTGAACTCAAATAAGGACTAAATGTATGCAGTGTGTAGTTTTTCTGTAATTGGTAAAATATTGGAGACTGTAAGTGTCTGTATATGTTTTCATATGTTGCATTTATTAATTAATTAATTAATTTATTTATTTATTTATGTATGTAAGTATGTATGTATGTATGTATGTATGTATGTATGTATGTATGTATGTATGTATTTATTTATTTATTTATTTATTTATTTATTTATTTATTTATTTATTTATTTATTTTATATAAATGCAGACATCACAGTAGGCTATTTTATACTATCAGTAATCTGAACTGAGCAATGAACATTTATAGACTTATTATAGAGTATTTATGTGTATAAAGCATCTGTTTTGTGAGAAGTGCTTCTCATATGATATGTGAACGACTCATACTGCTTAACTGTGACATTTCCTAAAGAGGGATTAATGTAGACTGAAACTTTCTGACCATTGGTACCCTTTTGACAGTGGAAACGCAAGCCTGATAATGGTGACCCGTACTGACCTGTACTACATCGTACTGTACCGCCATTATATTTTACAAATCTCCACGACAACCTACACCAAGCAAATCATGCCAAAATCTGATTTTTTAAAAATTGTATTTTAACTTACAGCCCAAATTTCAGCCATGCCAGATGTTTGAACATCTATTAAACATTGTTTAAACAGAAAATTGCTTGGTTTAATGTGATTGATCGATTCGATTTTTTAATTTATCAACAGCAGAACAATTGTACCTAATAAAGTGTTCAGTGTCTGACACGTCAAACTCACGGCCATCAACCATCTCAACACATCACTCAAAAACCAACAGTGTTTTATCAGGCAAATTTGTCATTGTAAAGAGTGTCGTATCTCTGCTTGGGTTAACATAAGGCTGATTGTTAGGGTGTGAGGGCTCAGATAACGATGCCATGAGTAATGAGAGCAGGTTTGATGAGACGCCGTCGCTCCAATAGCAACCTCCAGGCACATACACGCACACACACACTGACGTGCAGGAAGGATCCTGCATCTGCTCTGAATACAAAAATAGACATACAAATTCTTGATGTTTCTGCAAATGTTTAAGGAACGGTGATTTTTTGGGAGACGCTCGACAGATGCTTTCAGGACTAGTTCATAGGAGCATTTTGGAAAATGTTCCGCGACACCTGCGTGTTATATTACTGTGATTTGGTGTTGCACGATCCGGCTAAACAGTTGCCATGCTCTGTTCATTCTCAGCTGGATTGCAGAGCACTTTGTGATTTGCACAAGTGTCTGCGGTAATGGCTGTCCCTCCCAGCCTGCTCCCAGCAGATGGCTGTGATTGGCATGACAAACACAACAGGGCTCTGGCTCTCAATTACTGCTTAAACCTAGTTTCACTGCGAGCCTGGCACATCCATGAACCTCTCTGTCAATCTAGTATGGTTAGAAGTGTTGAGATATTTGATTAGACTAATTGATCTTTTTCAATTGATAAGTAAATCATAAGACATTGAGTTATGTTGATCTGAAGCTACTGTGTTTCATCAGGTTTTGACGTTCAGGGGGTTATATTTTTATGCTATTGTCATTGCTGAGCATTTCAAGTGGATTTGTGTGTTTTGTTAAGATTCTTTAACAAACATTTCAACAGAACAGCTAGTGTTTATTTTAATACATTCATTCATTCATTCATTCATTCATTCATTTTCTTTTCGGCTTAGTCCCTTTATTAATCGGGGGTTGCCACAGCAGAATGAACCACCAACTTATCCAGCACGTTTTTACGCAGCGGATGCCCTTCTAACCACAACCCATCTCTGGGAAACATCCACACACACTCTTTCACATACATACACTACGGACAAGGCGGATTTAGCCTACCAAATTCACCTGTACCCCATGTCTTTGAACTGTAAGGGAAACCGAAGCCCCTGGAGGAAACCCACATGCAAACTCCACACAGAAATGCAAGCTGACCCAACCGAGGCTCGAACCAGCAACCTTCTTGCCGTGAGGCAATAGTAGTACCTACTGCGCCACTGCGTCACCTATTTTAATACATGTTTAACATTACAAATATCTTTACAACTGAATGCATTTCTGCCCAACATTTTTTTTTTTTTGGTCACAAATTTATTTTAAAGTACAGTTCTTTCTATTAATGAACTATTTATTATGAAATCTGTCTTAATAAACTCATAATGTCCTGCTTATTAATAGTTATTATGACTGTAGTTGGGCTTAGGTATTGAGTAGGAATAGGGATGAGGAATAGGAGCATCCAGAATATGTGGTTTACTTACAAATAAACAGTCATCTTATATGAAATCTATTAAATACATCTGTAAACTCTCAGTCACCTGGTTTTTGTAGCATAATTTCAATATGAACATGTCAGTCAAATCATCCATTTAAAATGCTAAAATATCATCGAAAGTCACTGGATTAAACTTTTTAAAATCAGATGTTGTCAGAGAAAAGTTTGAGGTCTCATAATTTGGTGTGAAAGCACATGTAAACAAATAAAAATACAAAGTTTTACTGTGTAGTCACAGTTTTCACAACAGTTTTCAACATTTCAACATTTAATTAATTATAATATACAGCATTTTTCTTCAGCACTAAATTAGATAATGTAATACACTTTGAAGGATCATGTGACACTGAAGAAAAAAGAAATGGTGCTGGAAATTATTTCAGCTTTGAATAACAGGACTAAATCTAATTTTAAAGTGCACCTGTTTTAACCCTTTTCAACATTTAGCTCAAAAGAAGATTCAGTGAGAAAGAAAAGGTCAAAGGCCCTGTGTAACACCTACAGTTATGTTTTACAAAAATTAAAAGTACAAAGTACTTCAGTCTTATATGAATGGTTTGTGTGGTTTATTTTGGTGTTATTGGATTATTCTGTGAATCTGTAACAGATATTTTAGAGTCATTATTGAATGATGAAACAGTTAAATATTAACAGAAGCCCTGCAGTTTGTGCAGCAAGATCAGCAAAGCACTTCCATGTCTCATTTCACATGGAAAAAAGAGTGAAACAAAAATCATAAGCGGGGTCCAAAAAATAAATAAATAAACATAAAGACAACATCCAAAATGTACTTACAATTGTTTTGTTTTTTCATCTGAGTATATATATATACACTCAGAATAAAACTAAAGATACACTAAAATTTAAATCTTCAGACGGAACTTGATGAAGTGCAGCAAAACACTTAAGTGCATTTTGGATGTTGTCTTTATTTATTTATTTATTTATTTATTTATTTATTTATTTATTTATTTATTTATTTATTTATTTATTTAGTCACATTGGTAACAGTTAACCTCAGATCACAATTCATGCTTCTGGCTTATAACCTGCTTGGTATTAAGATAGTAACTGTTCATTCGTAGTTACCGTATGATCTAATTCTTCATCCCTAATCCTACCCAAAACCTAAACCCAACTATTACCCTACTAACTATTAATAAACAGCTATTTAGTGATTTATTAAACTGGCAGTGTTAGTTACCTTAAATTGTGACTTAAAGTGTTACCAAAGCGTTTTCTTTAAGTATATTCCTGAATTTTCTAATGTGTAAGTTTAAATAAATAAATGAATGAATGAATGAATGAAGGAATGAATGAATGAATGAATGAATGAAGAAATAAATAAATACATAAAAATGAATGCATAAATGAATGAATGAATACACACATACATAAATACATAAATACATACATACATACATTATATATATATATATATATATATATATATATATATAT
Source organism: Danio rerio (assembly GCF_052040795.2). Classification (NCBI taxonomy): domain Eukaryota; kingdom Metazoa; phylum Chordata; class Actinopteri; order Cypriniformes; family Danionidae; genus Danio; species Danio rerio. The sequence goes on along the minus strand of NC_141023.1, from coordinate 44,368,207 downwards.
ATATATATATATATATATATATATATATATAATTTTTTGTGATAGAATTTGATGCAAATTAGTGCATTCATCCCAATAATTAATGTATATATTTCATATTTAAACATAAAATTCTAGAAAACTTGTAATGCAACACATTTGTGGTTTTTAATGCAATAAATCAACTAGGGAAACATGGTGATAATGACTTTTTCTTTAATGTATTATTTATTTTACCCTATTGAGCTGCAGTGTTCTGTCTCAATTCAGCTCCTGTGTGGGAAAGTGTTGGGATGTCATGCAAATTTGTTTATCCACAAGCATTTGATATATTGCATTGTTTTTGAGGGTCTCTCTAATAGTTTTAATTGGGATTCAGAAAGCGCAGTAAATCCATTAATTTTTAACACGCATCACCATACTCTGCTTTTAACGGTGGAGGCGACGTCGCATGCTGATTTTGTTAGATTTCCCAGCACAAAGTGTGGCGAAACGTGTGACCTACTTTAGATCTGGGAAACGAACCGGAGGAGGGATGGACTCTGTTTGACCACCTTCTCATCTAAATCTCTAAATTCTCTGCTATGTCGAAATGTGTGTGTGAGAGAGAGTACATGGGGAAATATGTGTTCAGTTTAAATCCAAATGACTGCATTTACATACATTTTGGGGACTATGACTTTTTTGCAATTAAAAAAAAAAAAAAAAAAAAACTGCAGGTAGACAATGGAAAGAAAAAAAATAAGTAAGCTAATTATATTAAGTAAGCACATATAGTTAATAAAATAATAATCAAAAATACATGGTACTAATTTTATGTGCATCACAATCTCCTGAACATTAGACTAACTCAACAGGTTTAGACAGATTCTATCTGACAGAAAGTATGATTATTCTGACCTGAGCTACACTCAATAAATAAATAAATAAATGTGTAGGCCTATAGCAAATCAGATTTAAGTATTCTGATTGCATATAAATTTCTATTCAATTGGATTACATTATTTTAACCTAAATTAACTAACTAATGCACTTTGTCTGATTGATATGTTACATGTTGATTTGATTGATGCTTGATAGATAAAATAAACAAATAAGAACAAGATGTATATAATTGTATCAATAAATTCAATAAATGCTTCTTTTTTATGCATCTATTGTGAGGAGCGTGCATCAATTTTGCCCCTGATATTAAGTACAGTAAACCAATCTCATACCATTTAATAAATTGGGTCTGGCTTTTTCTACCGCTAGATATATTTATATATAACATATTCATTAATTTTAACTTATTAAATCTAATAGTATTCAATTTTAACAGATTTTTATATTCTAAATTTAGATTGACTTTAGGGAAGCTGCATAAAAGACCTACAAATTAAATAAAATCAAAAGGTTAAACACAGTTAATGATAAACTTCATCATTATTCTTTTTTTATTTATTTTTGTATTTTTTTTTTAGGTGTAATCTAATGAATTAACTAACTGACATCTCTATTTTGTTCACCCATGTTGAAATCATCGCTGACAGAAATGAAAATTTCTGCTCATTAGAACATTCAACAAGTTATTTTTAGATTATGAAAGCAAAGTTATTGAATGCAGACATGTGCATTTTTACCCCAATTTCTGTTTAACGGAGAGAAAATTTTTTCAACACATTTCTAAACATAATAGTTTTAATAACTCATTTCTAATAACTGATTTATTTTACCTTTGTCATGATGACAGTAAATACTATTTGACGAAATCTTTCAAGACACTTCTATACAGCTTAAAGTGAAATTTAAAGGCTTATCTGGGTTAATTAGTTGAACTAGGCAGGTTAGGGTAATTAGGCAAGTTATTGTATAACGATGGTTTGTTTTGTGGACTATCTTAAAAAAAAAATATCTTCAAGGGGCTAATCATTTTGACATTAAATGGTGTTTAAAAAATTAAAAACTGCTTTTATTCTAGTCGAAATAAAACAAATAAGACTTTCTCCAGAAGAAAAAAATATTATCAGACATGCTGTGAAAATTCTCTTGCTCTGTTAAATATAAATTGGCAAATAAATAAATAAATTTAAAAAAATTTAAAGGGGGTTAATAATTCTGATTCTCAACTGTGAGTGGTCACTAACTTTTTCAGTTTTTTCACTTTTATCTTTTTTATCTTTTTTATCTTTTTTTTTTTTTTTTTTTGCTGAACTGTACCTCAAATAGACCATGGTGTATTTAAGGTACAGTACAGTACCTTAAATACATTCTTAAATACATCCTAAAGGGAAAAGTAAACTTCAAATATACAGATAGCATGAGAGGGATTTATCTTCATTGATGGACACGCATTATCATAATATATATTTATTCTAATTGTTTTCCATCCTGAGTAGTCAAAAGCTGCTGGACATTTTCATTAAATGTGGTTTCACTCTAAAAGACAACAAAACTTCTATAGTGTAAAAAGTAAAAAAAAAAAAAGGTTTAACAGGGGGCTTCAGTCAGCAGTGTATGAGTGTGTGTGTAAATGTGTGTGTGGATGTTTCCCAGAGATGGGTTGCGGCTGGAAGGGCATCCGCTGCGTAAAAACTTGCTGGATAAGTTGGCGGTTCATTCCGCTGTGGCGACCCCGGATTAATAAAGGGACTAAGTCGACAAGAAAATGAATGAATGAATGAATAATAATAATAATAAAAATATATTTATATAGTGCTTTTCTAGGCTGTCAAGGTGCTTTACACAATGGGGGAATCTCTGCATCCACCCCCAGTGTGTAGCATCCACCTGGATGACGCGACAGCAGCTATATTGCGCCAGACCGCACACCACACACCAGCTGATTGTTGGAGAAGAGACGTTGATGGAGCCAATTATGATATGGGGATTGTTAGGAGGCCATGATGAACAGAAGCCAGTGGGCAAATTTGGCTAGGATCCTCTTTTTCAAAGAAAATCCTGTGATTTATGACAACAGAGAGGCAGGACCTTGGTTTAAAGTCTCATCTGAAAAACATCGCTCACTGAGCAGTATCGAGTTCCCATCAATATACTGGTGCGTTAGGACCCACACAGACCGTAGGTTGAGCACCCCCTGTTGGCCTCTAACACCACTTTCGACAGCAACCTAGCTTTCTCATGTGGTCTCCCATCCAATTACAATTAAAATATCCATGTAATTTCTTATTTAAAACTATCTAACATATAACTGTAGTGTCACACCGAAGGACATGGTTTTCATTGAGAACATGTATCAAATTTCTATGTTTTTAGAAATATATGTATGGGGGAAAAAAAAGGACTGTCTTTCTTAAACATCGCTAGTACTCGTCCTGTGAAGCTAATACAGCACTGGCACTCTTGACCCGCAGGTAATGTAGAAGCATCGTGATACATGAGGTCTGACAAACAGCAAAATGACTCTTTCTCCTCCTTTCTTTATCATACGATGTTGATTTCTATCTCCCGTCGCCAGTTCCAGATGTGCCTTTGATCACCGTGTCTATTTTTTGCTGTCTTTTGTTGAAATGAAAGAGAGAAAGCGCAGCGAAGGCGTTTTTTTTTTTTTTTTTTTTTTGCTGCATCTGAGCCCCCAGGCGCTGGGATACGTCCTTTATTTCTCCAGAAATTCGGCTTTGAGCGACTTACAAATGGGTTCTCATTTGCCAGTTAGTCTTGATTGATCCCGTGCGGTTTTGGCATTGACTTGTTGAAATCGAACATCAGCCTTTATTTGCTCTGATGAAGAGGATGAGCTTGTGAAACACTCACCTCGTTTGAGATCTCCATTTTTCGTCACAGCATGTCAAAGCATCATAGATTTTTGTTTGGTTGCCGCTTTTTTACTGATTGCTGTGTTTATGTAACTGGCACGCAGCTTCCTCAAAATAAAAAAAATAAAAATGTACCAAGCAATGAAATGCCTTCTTGTCTTGTGCAATGCTTTGGCAAATGCCGTGTTTTATACATCCAAGAAGACGTTTAGTCATAGCTCATTTAGACTGAGGATACTCATCACGCTCAATTAGCTACTCTGTGTTTTTCCTGTCATACCTTTTAATAATAATGATAGAGGTTTCTGTTCAGATTAAATAATTACTGCTGAATGTGTGTGGTGTTTTTGCTTTGTTGATGGTATTATTGTTGATCTTAATTAATTGTCGGTAGTTTTATATAGCTACACAAGCAGAGTTGCTTAACTGAGGTTGTTATGTGTTCAAGGTTTTCCTGAAGAGCCTGTAAGTGGATTGTGACTATTCATTGAGGATGCGCTTCTATTAAGCTGTTTTCATTTGAAGATTTGCAAAACACATTTATTTTATACAGGATCAAATGAATAAAAAATTAATGTAAAAGCAACTGGAAAAAAATGCTTTTTAGAGATGCACAATTTTCTTTGAGAATTATCAGGAATTTAAAGTTATCGATTCAAGGTGACATGCTGTTTTAACACATTTGCACATTTGAAAACACAACTTTGTTTTGCAAGTTTTATTTAGTTTATTCATAAAAAATAACATCTCTGACTCACCATGCCTGCAAAAAAAAAAAAAAAAAAAAAAAAGTGTATTATTATTTTCTGGTTGGGTGGTATTATTTTAAAAATAATGTTTAATTGGGATTTTTTCATGATCACCAGCTATCTAGCCAATGCAGATTGCTGGAGAACTACCAACCCAGGCTCATTCTGTTTAAATACTGCTATATACATTTCTGGAGAGCCCCAAATACATCCCAGGAGGTACACATATATATATATATATATATATATATATATATATATATATATATATATATATATATATATATATATATATATATATATATATATATATATATATATATATATGAATATATTTTATCTTATTTATTTTTTATTTTTTTGCAGTTTTTGCTTTTGCAAATCCACCAGAGGCCGCTGTATACACTTTCTGAGACCTCACATTTCTCTTACAGGTGACATTCGTGCTTGCTCTCCACCAGAGACCGCTGTCGACTGACTGACTGACCAATCCCACCACCCACCTCCTACCCTAAACCCAACAGACAGTGTTTTTAAAAGCAATCCAGAAAAAGAAAAGCCCTCACGGCTGACAAATTTTTACCACATTTTCAAATTTTACCAAATTATCACCCTGTTTTTTTACTTGTTTGTTTTATTTTTATTTTTTTTCTTACCTACTTTCTGGAACCATTCTTTGCCAGACTCAAACCCTGTCGTCATTGTCAACTCCTCTCTGCATCTCAAATCCACCGACGTATGCTGTGAGCCACTGGACAAACTGGTCACAGCGAAAAAGCTGTCCACATGGAGGTAAATGGTCAGCTGGTAAGCGTAAAAAAAAGAAACGACATCATACTGCTACGTAGCGTTTGTTTTAAAGACAAAATGCAGCCATATGTTCTTCTGGCTACGCAATCCTTGATCTCCAGAAATGTCTATAGGGGTATATGTTTTCAGATTGAGCCTATGTTGAGAACTACACATCTGCCGCCACTTGAAATACAACTACAGATGTTGTGCACCAATCAACACCAGCTACAGCTGAGAATAATACGAACACTCTCTCACACACACAACTGAAACTCATACTCAATGTTTACCTTTAACGACACCTCTCATTTTCACACTCTTTGCTGAGTCTTGTAAGCTGTAAGTAAGCAATTCGAAGTGTTCTCCTTGTTTAGCCTTGCTGTGTTTTTAACCCTTGCCTTGTTTATTGTTTTATGTTGTTTTGCCACCTGT
>NC_141023.1:44325000-44360000 GCF_052040795.2 Danio rerio | reverse complement strand
CGCACTATAAAATGGTATATGTTATTTAACAATTTCTGTATTCTGTGGATTTGCTGGTGTTTTCTGTTTATTCATGGTTGTTATTTGCTTTTTTCGAACTAGATCTCTGCTTTTTTAATTTTAATGAAAAGTAAAACTTTGTCATTTATTATTGATTTATTGATGATAGTTTGAAACAATATTTTTATATGTTATATTATATAATATACATTGTTATAAATTATAATATATAATATAAGATATGGTGCGCAGTAGATAGTGCTGTCACCTCACAGCAAGAAGGTCGCTGGTCCGAGCCTTGGTTGGGTCAGTTGGCATTTCTGTGTGGAGTTTGCATGTTTTCCCTGCGATCGTGTGGGATTCCTCCCTGTGCTCCAGTTTCCCACACAAGTCCAAAGACATGTGTGAATGGGTGTGTGTGTGGATGCTTCCCAGTGATGTGTTGCGGCTGTAAGGGCATGCGCTGCTTAAAAATTTGCTGGAGAAGTTGGCGCTTCATTCAGCTGTGGCAATCCCAGATTTATGAAGTGACTAAGCCAAAAAAAAAAAAAAAAAGAATGACTGTATGAATAATAGATATTATATACATACTGTAAAAATAACTTCATGTAATAACAAAAAAAGCCCGTTTCAAACTATGAAAAAAAAAATGTCAATAAATGATTTTTTATTGACCTTTTTGTTTTTAACTTTTTAACATTCAGAGTTGTCAGATTCAATTCAAAAGTATATATACAAACAAACAAACAAACAAACAAACAAATAAATAAATAAATAAATAAATAAATAAACTTTTTTTTTTTTTTTACAGTTAGGGTTAAGTTTTTACATTTTAGGTATACAAGTACAAAAAAACTCAGCACAGAGCATTGGTTGTGGTTAGATAGGAGATCATTTTCAAATCCAGCAGGAAGAATCTTGACTGGGCTACAGTTTTCATGACAGGAGACTTTATTATATTTATTTATTACTCAGTGTGACTGCCAAATGATCATAGATCCATGGTTTAAACCTCACAAACATGGTTTTCAAAGAGGATTACCACGTTCCAGTTAGATTCTAGAGGAAAAAAAATATGAGTAATAACCAGCTCTGCTAAATGCTGAACTTGCTATAATCCTTGACCAAGCATGCTGATAAAAGATTACCCTTAAGTAATCCTTGTATTCAGTTTGCTATAATCAAGGGAAGAAATGAACACAGAGGTCTTGCTGTTGAGACACAAGATGAGGAGAAGAAAGAGCTGCTTGACCCAAACACACCAAATTACTTTTCCGTTTCTGTAAATTACATTCTTCTTACTTATTTCTTTCTGATTGAAAGTCTATCACAGCTTCCAAGAAAAGCAAGCAGATTATTACAGAAATCACAATAAAACAAACAAATGATAGATAAATATAAAGACAGACAGGCAGACACATTATTTATTTATTTATTTATTTATTTATTTATTTATTTATTTATTTATTTATTTATTTATCTATGTATTTATTTATTTATTTATTTATTTAGTTTGTTTATTTATTTATTTAGTTTTGTTTTGTTTATGTATTTATTCGTTTATTCGTTCGTTCATTTTGTTGGTTTGTTTGTTCATTTATTTATTTATTTATTTATTTATTTATTTATTTATTTATTTATTTATTTATTTATTTGAACTTTGTTTGTGACAATTGCTGGTATAAAATATCAACAATATCAACAACATCTAACTTTTTTTTTCCTGACAGTGAGTCTTCACATGAGAGAGAGCAAACAATCCAGAAACTGATGACATCTCTTTTCTGTTGTTGTTGCGAATGTGCAGAACAATGAGGGAAAAGGGAACCACAAATAATCAGTTATCTTTCCGCCAGCATCAGCTTGGCAAAATGAGCAAAACAAACCCATATTACATGCTGGGCTAATTAGGCCCCAACTTGCGTTATTTATTTACAAAGCTCAGACAGACATTACACTCCCCTGCTGCCAGTCCTTTGTGGCCAGTGGGAGCAAAGCCGAAGGGGACAGAGTCTTCAACATGCCCTCTATCAGCCATGTGTGGAAACAGAGGAGCGCTTGACAAAAAAAAATTTAAAAAATAAAAAAAACTGCAATCCTGTAAGCGCTTTGCCTTTTGACACATTAGTCATTTGGTTTGTGTAGCCCAGATAAAGCATCCAAACGAGGCAGTGGAGATAAGTAATCTCATTTACATTTGTTGCTCTCCTTAAAGCATAAACAGCCAGATGCTCTATTTATGAGACGGCAACAATTAGCAAGTAAAAATTCACATATAAAATCCCATTAATATTCAAGGCTGAGAGATGCGTTTCAACAACAACAATGTGGACAGAGTTTGTGCCGCAGTTTGCCGTAATGATATTAATTACCATCGTTCTATTCAGCATAGGTGAAATCTGCCAACGTTTTCTGTGGTGAATGTCAAACTAACTGTCTTGTTGTTGTTTATATAGCAGACACCAAATCTATATGGACTACAGCCAAATAACCTGACAAAGCATGTTAGCTTTGAGATAAATCATGTTGTAAATATGTCAGAAATGTGCTAAAACATATTAGCAGTGTGTTCAAATCATGTTAGCATTGTGCTAACCTATATAGCACACATACTGTGAAAATGTGTTTTAAGCTGTGTTTGTCTGGAAAACATCTGTCATTTACAAAGATCAATTAAACATCTTTAAAATGAACACTGAATAATAAACATTTGAAAGACTTATTTCTAGCATCTTAAGACATGTCTCAGATGTGTTCAGGTGTGTTAAACCATCCTAGCAAATCATTGGGTTAAATCAGGCTTGAAAAAATTGATAACAGTTAATGTTAGCAAAGTGCTAATAAGCTATTGCTACTTACGGGTCAGGACAATGGAGATCCATGTGCAGTTTAATAATCAAAAGTAGTCAGGCAGGCAACAGTCAAACAAATACAAACTGAAGCATGAGGATACACCACAGAATGTGGTTAAAATACCAAGCTAGTGGTCAGGACAGGCATCAACAGCATAAACAATGACAAAAAAAAAAAAAAAAAAAAACTGGGTCCAAAAACATAAGAAGCCAAGACAAGGAAACCACTTTGTAATGCTAACAGTGAAAAGTGTGGTATATATATATATATATATATATATATATATATATATATATATATATATATATATATATATACATATACATATATATATATATATATATATATATATATATATATATATATATATATATATATATATATATATATAGTCCAGGTAATCAAAAGAAGATCAAATCTTCTAATCAAAGAAGATTAGTTTCAGCTGCGTGTGTGTCAGTGTCCGGATGACTGCCAGCTGTGGCAGGAGTGATTGGAGCAATGACTTCTGGGATTTTTAGTTCGGTTCAGTGGGATAATTGAAGCTATATATTGTAGCTAATTGTGATCTATATATCTATCTATCGATCTATGGCTAAAAGATGCGTTTTAGCAGCAACAATGTGGACAGTGGTTGTGCCATAGTTTGTGGTAACGATATTAATTACCATCGTTCTATTCAGCATAGGTGAAATCTGCCGTTTTGTGTGAAGAATGTCGATCTAAACATGTCAGAAATGTGCCTAAACATATTAGCCGTGTTGATCCGTTAAACCTTTTTAAAATGTCTGTTTTATGAACATTCTGAATCATTAACAATTGAAAGACATATTCCTTGCACTTGATGTCTCACAGGTGTTCATGTGTGTCAAGCCATCATAGTAGTGTTCTAAATTGTGGTGTCAGTAGGGTAAATTGGGCTCGAAACAGGTTTGAAACATGTTAGCAATGTGCTAATAGGCTGTTGTTACATACGGGTCAGAACAACGGAGATAAAAATTCACGTGCAGATTAAAAGTTAAGCAGGCAATAGTCAAACAGGTACAAACTGGAGCACAAGGGTAATCCAAATAATGTGGTCAAAATGACAGGGAAGTGGTCAGGACAGGCGGCATAACAGCATAAACCATAAAACAAACAGTCCAAAAACATGGGAAGGCAAGACAAGGAAACCACTTTGTAATATTAACAGTGAACAAGACTCAGCAAAGTTTGTTTGAACGTGTGTGGTATATACAGTCCAGATAATCAATGAAGATCAATTTTAGCTGTTGTTCTTGTGTCTCTTCTTCTTTAGCTGTCTCTATGTGATATCAATGTATTCAAATTTAAAGTGTCATGATAAAGTTGTGATCAAACAAAATGGTTCAGCACGGTACAATAACCGTTCTAGCAGTATTAAATTAAACAAAAAAACATGGTAGGCATATCAATCTGTTTGTTGTTACAATCTATCTATCTATATATCTATCTATTCATCCATCCATCCATCCATGAATCTTTCAAACTTTCAGGTTATAGGCTTTCTCAGGCCTGGCTAAAGTTTATCTATTAATCCAGTTTACATTTGTAGCTCTACTTAAACCAATGCTCTATTTATGAGACAGCAACAATTAGCAAGTAAAAGTTCTAATTCCACATAAAAAATTCCATTAATATGCAAGGCTGAGAGACACGTTTGGAACCCAACAATGTGAATGGAGTTCATCATAATAAAATTAATTACCGTCGTTCTATTCAGTGTAGGTGGAATCATCAACCTTTTTGTTCTCTGCGTGTCAGTGTGTCTGTCTTGTTGTTGTTGCTGTTGTTTTAAAGCAGAGCCCAAATTTATTTTGGCCCCAGGCAATTTGATTTGCTTGGTTTGGGTTCTGGTGATTTCTGATTTGGTTAGACGCCCAGAGAATTCACTTTCTCCACATCAAAGGTCTCTAATGAGAAGCTTTTGTCAGCATTCATCGCCACAGCCTCCAAATTGCCAAGCTGAAATTGGAGAACAATGCCACTGTAATCAGTTGTACTGGGGATGCAAACACAGGAAATACGTCAGCCGATTGACACTTGTGCTTGACGATGCTTCAACGTTTGACAAATTGTAACTATTGATTGTCTGAAGACTTCATTGTGTTTGCTCATGGATGTCCTGGTCATGTGGCACTCCCCTTTATTAAGTTACTTCAATATAGCAGGTGTGTGTGTGTGTGAGAGGATTGTCAGATATCTGCCTCCCTTATGGTTATACCATGAGAGCAGATGAAAGTTTGCTGCAAACATATCTCCATCATTGATCTGTCAGATCAGCTCAAAACAAGATGTAGAATTAAGGCCAGACACTGCAGGCAAAATCAGTGTTTTTTTTCCCATTCATCTGTCAATTTTAAGGTTTTGAGCATTTAGTTTTTAGTCTAATGTAAAGAAAACTTCCATAATACACTGATAAGAGTTTCTTTTGTTGCATTAATTTATGTCTGTAGGTTTCAATTACAGTTAATCTATTTTGAAAACTGCTTTCTCAAAATGAGCTTTTCGTCGGCATTGAGTCATAAATCTCCACTTCAGCAACACGTATATACACCAGACGTTTTTACAGATAAAAATAAAAAAATATCTGTAAAATATTTTTTTTATATTTTCTGTATTTTCTGATTCATGTTTTCATTTGTTTATTTATGCTTTTGAGTTGCATTATGGGAATTTAATTTACTTCCAACAACTTTTAACCTTGAAAAGTTGTAGTGACATTTTAAATAAAGTGATATGTTGTTTGTGTTGGTGTTATATACACAATGGGAGAAATAAATATTCAACACATCAGAAAAAAACACGTCTCAGAAAAAAAAAAGTTCTAAAAGTGCTATTTACTTAAATTCAAATATAAAAATAAAACAAATCTAATTAGTTTACAAATTAAGTTATGTCTAATAAAATGTAATAATAATAATAATAATAATTGCAGGGGAAAGTATTGAACACATGAAGAAAGTGAGGTGTAAAAAGACAGTGAAAGCCCAGGTAGCAGCTGAATTATCTCAGTAGTTATTCAGCAATGTTTAGCTGCTTCTGTCTAAGATCTGCATTACCAGGAAAATGAAGATGAAACATTTCAGTAAGACAATTATCCAAAACACAGCCAAGGAAACCAAGCTGTAGAATGGCCTAGCCAATCATGCGAGTTGAATCCGATTAAGAATAGAAAATAAAAATCAGTTTGAATGGACAAAACCCACAGCACCATCAATATTTTTACACTCTGTTGAAGTTTGTGAAAAAAAATCACACCTGAACAATGCATGTGACTTCATTATGAAAGGCGTTTTTAAGCTCCCATTTCCAAAAAAGCCTACATTTCAAGTCAAATAGTCTTAAATTTTCCTTTTTTTTTTTTCCTTAGCTATCAAATACAGTATTACGGTACAAAAGCCTTGTAATAAACTGCCTGTACATTTATTTTACAGACTTATATCTCAATATATGATTTATTATACATTGTATTATTTCAAACTACCAAAATGTCAATAAAAGTCACTTTGTCAAACTGTAGAGTTGAATGTTCAACATCAAAAGTCAACAGAGCAGAGATCAACATCCCATAATGCAACATACAACAGTAATTACACAGAAAACACATGTGAATCACAAAATATGAAAACTTTAATTAATATCTATTTCCTGAAGGTTTATGTTTTTAAGAGAGATATTTCGTACATGTATGAAATGTGTCTGCTTTCATTCATTCATTTTCTTGTCGGCTTAGTCCCTTTATTAATCATGGGTCGCCACAGTGGAATGAACCGCCAACTTATCCAGCAAGTTTTTACGCAGCGGATGCACTTCCAGCCGCAACCCATCTCTGGGAAAGTCTGCTTACATAAAACATTTTAATCTATAAGAAATTAAGAAAATGTTTATGTTTTATGGATGTTTACACTATTTTCTGAAAATCCGATTGGTAAAACTAGCAAAATTAGCAAAACCTTCAGCTCAAAACATAATTTTGAACCTGCATGCACATTTCTTCATGTGTAATTAAATAATGCACTTTATTTTTTTTTAACATACAATTATAAAAAAAATAATTGAATAAAACATGTGGCACAAAAATAGGTTTGCTATTCCAAGAGTTACCAATGAACTGTAAACGTACACTGATAACTGTGCATTAATTTATTAATTTTTCTTTGGCTTAGTCCTTAATTTATCAGGGGTTACCACAGCGGATGCCCTTTCAGCCCTTGTTTCGAACTACTTGGAAACACCCATACATTAAGGCCAGTTTAGTTTATTCAGATCACTTATTATGCATATCTTTGGACTGTGGGGGAAACCGGAGCACTAACTAGTCCAGCTGGTACCATTGTGCCTGTACTGAGCCACCATAACGGTTCATTTTACCCATTAATGATTTTACCCATGAAAAAAAAAATATCCACATAAGTAAATAAATGAATGAATGAATGAATGAATGAATGAATGAATGAACAAACGAACAAGCAAATAAATAAATAAATAAATAAATAACAAACAAATAAATGCACGGTGGCACAGTGGGTAGCATGTTCGCCTCACGGCAATAAGGTCACTGGTTCGGCTGGGTCAGTTAGCGTTACTGTGTGGAGTTCGCATGTTCTCCTCGTGTTGGCATGGGTTTCTTCTGGGTGCTCCGGTTTCTCCCACACGTCCAAAGACATGTGAGTAGGCTAAATTGTCCATAGTGTATGAGTGCAAATGATTGTGTATATATGCTTCCCAGTGATGGGTTGCAGCTAGAAGGAAATCCACTCTATAAAACATATGCTGGCTAAGTTGGCGGTTCATTCTGCTGTGGTGATCCAAAATTGATAAAGGGCCTAAGCCGAAAAGAAAAAAAATATATAAATGAATGAAATCATGGGTTGCTGGGCATCCTTACAGAATCATGTTGCTTAGCTACTTCCCTACTGAGAATGGGAGACAAAATATTTACAACAAAATGATAAATATAAATGTTTTTCTAGAGTATAAATGTATCAATATGATGTGAGGTCTAGTTTCCAGTGTGAATCGAAACTGTATTGGATTTTACGCTATTCACTCTGGTGTTACTTTAGTATATAAGGCTTAATGCATGCCCTGATTGTCTGATATCTGCCTCCCTCATGGTTACTGTGGAAACCGCTGCGAGCTGAAGAAAGTTTGCAGCAGACTCATCTCCCAGATCGCTCTGTCGTTTCAGAATTAAAGAAAAATAACACGCCTATATTGTGCTTTTCAGATATTTGTTGATGTTGGCCTGCACTTGTCAGAGGAAGTGTCATTGTGGCGCTTCGCTTTTCATCACGCGCTGTGCCACTATCATTATGAAGCACATTTTTCATTTTACCGTGCCGTTTCATTCGTCTTGCCGCAGATTAAGTGATAAGAGTTTAAAAGTGTTTTTGACATGAAGATGATGGCTGAGAGAAGTAAATAAGCACCACAGCTCAGTGTACTTCAGACGGTGTTTGAAAGCAGGCTTGCGGTGAGGTGGAGGCTCCTTCCGGAGATGAAAGGAGAGCCAGACTGGATTCCACCTGGGAATTATTGTGTGATGTCATTTTGAAAATAGGCAGTGTTAGTGGGGAAATTAGTGTGTACAAATGATGAAAAAAAGTATGCTGCTGCTTTAGAAAGGAGACCAGGCTTCCTTAAACAAATAAACGATAAAACATGCCAACAAACAAACTAACAAATGAAAGGCATGATTTAGGCTTTTTTGATAACTCCAAAAGTGTATCACTTAAAGGTTGGTAAATAGAGTCATGTTTGTTTCCCACATAAAAAAATGCAAGCATGTAAGTAGTTTTATTTTTTATTTATTTATTTTAATATTTTAAGTACTTATTTATCATATTTTTTTTAGACTATGCAAGAGGTACACTAATTGAGATCACATATAAAGAAAATAAAACAACAAAAAACAGATAAAACAACAACAATACAGTCAGGTACTGGCTGGTGCACACTGTGTGTGTGTGTGTGTGTGTGTGTGTGTGTGTGTGTGTGTGTGTGTGTGTGTGTGTGTGTGTGTGTGTGTGTGTGTGTGTGTGTGTGTGCGTGTGTGTGTGTGTGTGTTTGTGTGCATGCATGTGTATGTGTGTGCTTGTAAATGTAACTGGGTGGACAGGTCAACATACCTACAGTACATAAGGTAAAAAAATGCATATCTGCATAAATAGCATGTATAATAGTCAATACAGGAAGCAAATAACATAGATATAAATAAAACACAGATAGAAAGAAACCAATCAGTGGTAAAATGTAACAAAAATGATAGTAATGTAATGATAGTGATAATGAAAGAAAAAAAGGACAACAGTAATAATAATACTGACAACAACAACAACAACAATAAATAATAATATTTACAAGTACGACACACACTACTACTACAACTACAGATATGACTAATGCTACTGCTACTATTACAACTGCTGGCACTACTAGAACCACCAAACAACTTATGTTATGTTATGTTATGTTATGTTATGTTATGTTATGTTATGTTATGTTATGTTATGTTATGTTATGTTTTTTTTTTTTTTTAAACAAAAAATGCCTGCTAATCCCTGACTGGCAATTGCATTTTTTTTAATTTGGTTTATTACAACACATGAAAGTGTCCCTTAATGCTACTAATAATATTAATAATGCAAAATAAATAAATAAATCATATATGTCATATATGGTATTTGTCATGTACCTCATATGTATATATAGTTGTAAAAAAAAAAAAAATATATATATATATATATATATATATATATATATATATATATATATATATATATATATATATATATATATATATATAATTATTTAAATGAAAAGTTTGTTTTGATTGTTAATTTTGATTGTCCATCACTGTTGTAAAGTTGAATATTTCTGCTCTTGGGAGCCTCAGAGTGTTGTACCACTGGGACGTGTCCCTCATTCAACCACCTAGATCAACTCATCAGCTCATTAGCAGAATCTCCAGCACCTGAGCAGGGTGTCAGATGAACGAGAAGACTCAAACAGTGCTGCCAGGCTCCCAGGAGCGGCATTGAGAAACACTCTTCTAAGTCCATTTATTTTCTATAGTGTTATATAACTGGAGCCCGTCCAGGCCAAACTTCAACTGCATTCTCTCGGCAAACACTCCATTTAAGTGACTAAAATTGAAGCGTTGGCATTGCCAGGGCCGGTAGTGTGCGAAGTGGCATGGCTGTTTGGGCATTATGTAGAGTAAATCAGATTTTAAGCAACCGTAATTGATTAACCGTTCATGCATTTACCAGCTCAAAGCAGGAAAATTGAATTGCGACCTCCATAATGTGGCTTTTCATACAAGCAGGCTAGTATGAGATTTTGAATGCACTGAGTAAGTGCAGTTGGGCTGATGGATTGTGGGTTTGTGCTCTGAATGCAAAAGCTGTTCCAAACATTTTGTTTGCAGCCGTATATTTATTACAGGACCTTAATCACCACAGACATTGAAGGGTACAAGCTCTCCGCAATAATTAATATGGCCAAATTGTCGCCTCAAGTATTTGGAATTTTTTTGCACTGCTCTGCTGCACTTCATTAAACAGCACTTTGTTTGTTGTTAAGATGACAAAACGGTTTAAAAGTGACATTTTTGAGACTGGTTTGACCATTTAAAAAACGTTTGGCATTGAGACAACCAATCAGATAAAGTAGGTGGGGCTTATGGTGCACATAAGCTAAGAACACATTCCAAAAGGCGTTTAATAAAGCCTCCTCACCCTTCTGTATTACTCGCCCACATAGAGTGACACCAGATCAATACACTCAATTTAATTTTACAAATATTGCTGCTGTTGGACAACATAATGTACTTTTGAGGCTTTTTTAGTCGAGAATGTAGTTGTTTAGATTGCAGCTATGTAGTTTAGTTACAGGATAGTGCCTATTTTAAATATTTATAATATGACATCCATCAGCCTGCCATACTGAGCAGAGCAAAGACGGTTGACTTTCTGCCACAAGATGGTGACAGAAACCGCATAATAAGCCCTTAGAGGAGAAAATGTCAGCACATTTTCAAACAGCTGATCAAGTCTTTATAAAACAGATTGGTGACAGTCTAAGTCGATCTCTCTCCTTTGCATGTTGTAGTGCTGTATTTATACCATATAAATGTAGTGTATTGAGTGTGAGATGTGACTCGCATATCAGGAAATACTCGCATATTTTGTTTTGGGCACTCTTTGTATAACTCTGAGTTACTTTTTGGTTTGCCATTTGTTTTTAATGAGTCTCCTGTTTTCATTACTGCAGACTAGTTCAGTAAACAGAAATAAAGAGGAATGCCCGCAAGAGTTTAGCGTTTTTCCTTATCGCAAACACAACAGTGATCTGGTAGTGTTTGCATTGCATACATTAGCTCTAAAATGACGTTGGTGAATTAGTAAAGGTTTCTGCTGTTCTGATGTCAACTGCAGATGTGTTTGAGGGGTGGAAGAAAGTAGTTCCTCTTACAAAAGGGATTTTAGACTCTCCGTGTTTGATTCTCTTTTATATATACACGATTATGCAGTCCAACTGTTGTATAAATGCAATATCACACACATAGCAGTGCATGGCTGTATATTGTCACTGGTGACACACTAAGGCAATAGGCCTGCAGCCTCCCACCAGTGCTGATATACAGCTATATTGCACTGCTGCGAGAGTGATATTGTTGTACCGAAGTCATTACATAAACTATAGGTAAAGGTATAGGCATAGGTACTATTCTTAAACCTACACCTCTATAACCTTAACCCATGCACCATATAGTGTACTTACCTAAACACATTCATTACAGTAAGTACATATTAAGTACACTGTAAAATAAAGTAAAAATGAAACAAGTGCCGTAAAAGTCAGAACAAAAACTACCCAACATCTCTCTCATATTTTACCACATGATGAAATAGATGACACCATTTATGTTATCCGTGTAATTTTCTAACTGACTGTAATATTTTTTTGTTTGTGTTTTCCACAAAATAGAAATGAATATGAGCATATTTCAAAATTTTATTTACAAACTATAACAGTTTAAATATAATTTAATCTAGACTTTTTTTTTCCATGTTCTGACATACTTTATGGAACAAACTGGTCCTCCTAAGTGTTTGATACATGGTTACAGCCTTAATTGTATCATATAAAACTATTTTATATAAATTTATCATATAAAACATATTGTATATTATACAATATTTAGTAGTTGCATTAAATTGATTATAATGATATCTAAAACATGTAAATTACTTTATAAGGGGAAACAATAAATAACAATTTTTTTTACATAAACATAACATAACATAATAAGCTATTGTATTCCTTTACTTAAGTTTACAATTTTTTTTATTTTATTTTATTATAAACACATTTTTTTAAAAATAATTAGATATCTATACACCTTTTTAATATTAACTATCATTGTTGTAGTTTGATGAAATACATACACACACACACACACACACACACACACACACACACACACACACACACACACACACACACACATATATATATATATATATATATATATATATATATATATATATATATATATATATATATATATATATATATATACATATATATATATATATATATATATATATATATATATATATATATATATATATACACACACACACACACACACACACACACACACACACACATACACACACACACACACACACACGCACACACACACACACACACACACACACACACACACACACACACACACACACACACACAGTGGAAGTCAGAATTATTAGCCCCCTTGAATTATTAGACACTTGCTTATTTTTTCTCCAATTTCTGTTTAATGGAAAGAAGATTTTTTTTCAACACATTTCTAAACATAATAGTTTGTTCTGTAGTTTATCGAGAAAAAAAAAAAAAACTTAATGGGGCTAATAATTTTGTCACTAAAATGGTTAAAAAAAAAATAAAAACTACTTTTATTCTAGCCGAATTAAAACAAATAAGCCTTTCTCCAGAAAAAAAATATATTATCAGACATGCTGTGAACATTTCCTTGCTCTGTTAAACATTAATTGGAAATAGTTTAAAAAGAAGAAAAAAAATTGGAAGCGGGCTAATAATTCAGACTTTAACTGTATATGTATGTAAAAACTTTGAAAAGTATATGTCTATAAATTATTCCGTAAATACTTTTTCTTTTTCTCTTAAGAAATGTTATCTTAAGTAGTACATTTTATTTTCCTAGCAAACAAGTCTTTTCCGCTGCTGAAATCCTCCATTAAAATCTAAATTTGATTATCCACCCACCACTTCATTTCATGTCAAACTTGAGAGACTTTAAAAGGGTCAGTGTACATAATTAAGTTATTATTAACATGTCAAAGCTGCTTTTGCTATTCTACAAAAATACATGGAAATCAAAGGCTGTCAAGCTCAAAATGCAACACCGCTTGATTTGTCAAAACTCATTTAACATTACATTAAGATGTGGACAAATCTCCTGGATCAACAAAAACGTCACAGTTAAAAAAAAAAAAAAAAAAAAATTGTTAGCTAGAAATGTTTCTTTTGAATTTAAGACAAAAATGTTGCCATATAGAGCTTTTTTTAATAAAAAGAAACTTATAAATGACTAGGTTTCTATTAATTTTAGATAACACAATATCATTGTTGCTGGTTTAGAAGATTTAAAACATCAAAAACAAATAACCTTGATTTTTAGTCACAACAAATAAAGACATTGTTTCATGTAATGTTTTGTTTGAACCAGATGTCATTTTCTGAATAAAAGAAGAAAAAAAACAGTTCTAAATAGCAATAGTTTAAATAAATAAATACATAAATAAATAGATGTATGAATGAATGAAAGCAAATAAATAAAATATCTACAAATATAATAAAAAATGAATAACAATAACAACAACAACAATTACAAAAAATATTAATAATAATAATAATAATAATAATAATAATAATAAAATACAAATAAAATAAAATAAATCAACACATATAGAAAGAAAGAGATGGATGGATAGATGGATGGATGAAATCAAACAAACAAACAAACATTATTATATTATTATCATATTAATAATAATAATAATAATAATAATAATAATAATAATAATAATAATAATAATAATAATAATAATACAATAATTTTCAAGTTTTTTTTATTACTTTCATATTGTAGCTGTTTGTTCCATCCTTGCATTGTCTATTATTTAGCTCACAATATAAGCATGTTTACTGTAGAAGTGTCCTTTTTTCATAAATTGTGTGTTGTTAGAACATTTAGTTGACTGTAGCTTTGGACCTTTGTGGGTTATATCTGCCTCTTTATTGCATTGTTTTTAACTGCATATTCTAAGAGTCCCATTGGATTACAATACAGAAAGGGGAACCATTTACATGGTCAAATGCATCGTTTTGGGATGGAAAGACAATCATCCATATTTGATGATATTGTTTGTTTGTCTCATCTTTTGTTCTCCAGAGTGCCATCCCCACTCAACCAGCATTCAACTGGCATCACTTCCAACTCTAAGTGCATTTTTCATGGGGCAATCTGTGAGATTCTCTTAAACAAGAACAAATTCTTATAGCCTTATACAGTACCTTGTTAAAAAAATAAAGTAACGTTTTAGTAAAGGTTTATATATTTTAAAATAATATCTTGAACTATTCTACATTACTATTTAAAAGTGTATTAAAGTGTTATTTAACTAAATAAAGCTGCACTTTAATAAACCTTTAAAAGTATTTTCATAATTGTATCCACTGTCTTGAATATGCTGGCAAACAATTATTGTGGACTAATTAATACTACAATGTTGATTTAATATACACTGTTATATAATTTATGAGTTGCAATGTAATACTCTATTGAAGTGTATTTTAAATACTAATGTATTTTTGATAAATCGCCTATCGCTTATCATAATATAATATAATATAATATAATATAATATAATATAATATAATATAATATAATATAATATAATATAATATAATATAATATAATATAATATAATATAGGCCTTGTTTACTACAATAAAATAAATTAAATGAGATTAAACACTTTTAGAGTATGTTATTCCACATGGAAAAAACATTTGTAATCTCTAATTGTGTGGAATCCCTCTATTTTGTTAAACTGTCATATTTGACAATGTTCAATTTTAGATTTTCACTAATTTAATGTTTTTTTTTTTTTTCAGAAAATATTAAGTACTGACCAACACCAAATGCATTGCAAACAAAGAGGGATCACAATGATTACATTTGAAATGACACGTAAACATAATTATTCATTTAATTTGAATAGTTAGCCATTAACTTTAGTTAACATTAGGTACAGATTATTATTAACATTAGATAAAAAAGTTTATGTATATAAAAAAAAACATAAATGTTTCCATTATATATTTTAGAAAGCATATATTTTAAATAAATAAACAAACAAACAAACAAACAAACAAACAAACAAACAAATAAATAAATAAATAAATAAATAAATAAATAAATAAATAAATAAATAAATAAATAAATAAGGGTGAGGCAGTGACGCAGTTGGTATTGCTGTCGACTCACAGCAAGAAGGTCGCTGGGTCGCTGGTTCGTTGCTCGGCTCAGTGGCAATTTTTTGTGGAGTTTGTATGTTCTCCCTGCCTTCACGTGGGTTTCCTCGGGGTGTACACTTAAAGGGATAGTTCATCTAAAAAAAATTACAATTTACTCACCCACAAGTGGCTACAAATCTTCAGGTGTTGAAGATTGAACACAAAAGAAGATATTTTAAAGAAAGCTGAAAACCTGTAAGTATCGACTTTAATTGTCGGTAAAACAAATACTATGACGGTCAATGGTTACATTTTTCATCTTATTTTGTGTTCAACAGAAGAAGAAAACTCATAAAGTTTGAAACAAATGCAGGGTTAGTAAACAGCGACGGAATTAATTTTTTTTGGGTGAACTATCCCTTTAAGTGGCTTTTAATGTCATAATTATTGTGTTATCTCCAAGCATAGCTTTACAAAAGGTGCACTTTGAAAAGCTAAAACACAACAAAAATACACACTCATGAAATTAAACACACTTCCCTTTGGAAGCACTATTTCTCCAGCCATATCTTTGCTTTGTTACAAAATAATCACTGGAAAACTGATCAGCGGCGTCTATTTCTCTTCAGCGTTTCTGCGAGGGTTCAGAAAGGTTGCGCGTCTCATTGAGTTATGTCTGCAGAATCATAAAGGCCGCATATCACAGGGCATCTGGAAGGTCAACGGTTCATCCCTCTGTCCATGACTCGTGTTCACTGTAATTCTATCAAGAACTCGGTCCAAAAAAACACTGATCTCTTAGGCTACAAAGGTCACTTGCATTGATTCCTGCAAAATGATGTCATGTTCCTTGTCTCTGGTATTCTCTGCACTCATGAGACTTCGCCAGCCTCGTCATCCGACCACTAATTGCTCCAAAATGAAAGTGTCCTGATAACCCGATGCTTCCCCTATCAATCTTTGTCGTATTTATCTTTAATTGGTCGTGCAAAGGTTTTTATAGCTCCGATCTGTCCCATTTTTCCCCCCAATGACATTTTGCTGGCTTGACTGGCATTTTATTTCACTTTCTTCGCACACAAATTCCTCTAGTTCATCATATCATGGCGCCTATCAGAACTCGTCCGCCGTTGTGGGTAATAGCCTTCATCCCGACGTCCCACAACCTTTTGAAACGCCTGCACTTTTGATTGAACGACGGTCATTTCCAGCAGACATTAGGCAAAGATAACACGCTACTGAAATGATAAAGAGCAAACCAAAAGGATTCTTTTCAAACCAGGAAGCCATCTGTAGTCTTGAGCCACAATGCGAATCAAGAGAAAGGACAAGAACATACGTTTTCTTCACGTTCTCCATTGGGACAGTTTAATTTTGCTTTCATAATTACCACTGATAGACACAGACTCTGTACATTTGACCTTTACATCATTTCTGCCGCTCATAATGCCAGCCGACACATTTCAAGGACCTCCGAGGCTTGTTATTATCTTGATGCTGGAGAGTGATCAAATAGGAAAACAGCAAAACATGTTTTAAGAGGCATAATGAAGGAATGGATAAGATAGTTTACTGTAAAATCTGTAAATTAATAATTTACTGAAATATTTGATTTTAGATCTACAGTTGAAGTCAGAATTATAAGGCCCCATGTATTTTTTTCCAAAATATCTGTTTGACGGAAATATTTTTTTAAACAGATTTCTAAATATAATAGTTTTAATAACTAATTTCTAATAACTGATTTATTTTATCTTTGCCATGATGACAGTACATAATATTTTACTAGATTTTTTTTTTTTTCAAGATACCAGTATTCAATGCAATTTAAAGACTTAACTAGGTTAGTTAGGCAAGTTAGGGTAATTAGGCAGTCATTGTATTTCGATGGTTTGTTCTGTAGGCCATCAAAACATTTTGGCTAAAATGCTGCCTTGAAATTGCTTTTAATCTAGTAGATATAAAACTATCAAGCCTTTCTATAGATATACCATTAAATACATATAAATATTACTATTAACATTATTTGTGAAATATATATATATATATATATATATATATATATATATATATATATATATATATATATATATATATATACATTTTTTTTTTTTTAAATTACAGGAGGGCAAATAATTTTGACTTCACAGTGCAATAAATTTAAAGTTGAGCTAACTTAAAATTTTAAATCAATCGACTGCAAAAAAAAAAAAATAGTTTATTAAGTTTCAGTCGTTGAAGTAGTGCCAAATATTTATTTATTTATTTTTAAGCTGACTGAAAGGGTTGGTTTAGGTGAAGTATACTTTACAACTTCATCCACTGAAGCTTAATCAAACTCAAAATGTCTTTGCAGCTGGTTGCTTTAAAATTTTAAGTAAACTCAACTTTTGATTTTTACGTAAACACTTAAATGAAGAAATCACAGTTTAAAGTCCCCTCACTCTATTAAACAAACAGTTACAAACATGCAGTTAAATCATTTTTATGGGTAAATTCAACTCTAAGCTCAAAAATGTGTCCACCAAAGAGTTAACTATTTGTAAGTTGGATTGAAAAGATTTTACACAATAATGCCTGGCATTTCATTTTCTATTGTTGAAGATGTTTTGGATTCACAACCTATCATTTAGAAGTTTGGGATTAAATAATAATAATATAATATTATTTAATAATATTAATAATATTTAATGCTGTGTTTGATCAAAAATTTTGCAGTAAAATTGTCAAATAGGGCGATGCAGTGGCGCAGTAGGTAGTGCTGTCGCCTCCCAGCAAGAAAGTCACTGGTTCGAGCCTCGTCTGGGTCAGTTGGTGTTTCTGTGTGGAGCTTGCATGTTCTCCCTGCGTTCGCGTGGGTTTTCCTCCGGGTGTTCCGGTCTTAAAAATTAAACCTACATTTTTTGTATAATTTCTTCACTCTTCAGTGTAAAATGATCATTCATTATTAATTTATTATTATTCCAATATTAAGCCTTTTTGCAATACTCTTAATCAAGAATTAAAATCTACAGAATATATTTGAAACACATACACTATGGATTTTTGTATCAAAGCTGACAAAAAAGAAATACATAACATGTTTTTTAAAAGGCACAAATTTGACCCTTTTTTAAGATTGAAGATAAATATTTTTTATCTTCAGAATGTGTTTAAGCTCAAAATACCTATCAGTTTTTTTTTTTTTTTTTTTTTTTTATATATATATACATATATACCATTAATAAAATTGGGATTGTTTTGATCTAAACACAATGTAGCTGTGGCCTGTGCCTTTAATGCTAGTACCTCAATATCCCCCTCGGCTGCGTCAGATAAACAGCACAGTGACAGACATGAATTAAACAGATCTCACGTTACGTTACTATAGTAAAAAAAAAATTACCAATGGTTATTTGATGTATTTGTTGTGGAGTTAATTAGTCTGTTAGAACGATGAGTCACTCAATGTCGTTACTAAGTTCACGCATTCACAGACACACACAAACAGCGCACACACAAACACACACAAACACACACACATACACATGTTTACTTTTACACGGCAAATGAGACAGGATATACGCTAATATCCACTGCTGTATGAATATCCGTTATGGTAATGTACAAAATAAACCTGATTTAATGTCCACAAATCAGGATTGAAGCTTCTTCTTTTATGGTTGTACTGACATGCAGCTGTGGTGTTAAGATGATAAAATTGCTGTAATTTATTACAAAACATGCACTCTTTTAAAAACATTTTAATGTTGTAAAACTCATTCTTGATCACATTTGATGATGATTGATGATCACAGAGAGCTGAACAGATCTTTTTATCTTGTTTGCTTTGCGCAGATCCTGTCTTGTGGATACGATTATATGCATTACTACAAAGACATGTTAATACGGAGCTGTCAATCCATTCGGTGGGCGGGAAAAAATCGCACTCCTATGTCACGTTGCGGTGGGCCTCAAAATGGGAAGGAATTGGATTTAATTGGATGATTGGATGATTGGATATGACCCCGATATGATTGTGGACACACTATACCTACACACATTTTTGTCCAAACAGCTTACAAAAGCTGCTTTTTATCATAGGTGCCCTTCTTTTTAAACGATTGTAAAATGTACAACAACTTTACGATGTCAATATGCAAATTATTTTTTTTTTATTGTACTTTTCAAATTTTTGAATCTAGTTTTGTTTCATTTTCAAAGCCTGCACTTTTAATTGAATGAACTTCCAGCAGACATTAGGCACAGATAACATGCTACTGAAATGATAAAAAGCAGACCAATTCATTTCTGTTCAAACCAGGAAGCCATCTGCAGTCTTGAGCAACAATGTGAATAAAAAAGAAAAGACATTTTCTTCACTTTCTCCGCCGGGACCATTTAATGTCCCTCCATAATTACCACTGATACACACGGATCGTGTAAATTTGACCTTTACGTCATTTCTGCTGCTCATAATGCCATCCGGCACATTTCAAGGACCTCCGAGGCCTGTTATTGTCCTGACGCCGAAGAGTTATCAAACCCGAAAACAGCAAAACATGTTTTGAGTTGGATAATGAAAGCGGCAAGTGATTCTGAAAAGTATCTGAGTTTTCCGTCAGCGCGTCTGTTAATTACCCCGTTTCCCTAGGGTTCTTGCTCGTGGTTTGGTATGAAAAGGCTCATTAACGCCTTGCTCTTCGCATTGGGCTGATTTTGTCAGTCGAATCGTGGCACCCTCCTCTTCCTGCCAATTGCTATGGTGCTCACCGGCATTCATATTATCTCCAGCCTCTGCAGTCCTTCAATCATGCCTTTAGACACTGGGCCACACACATTAGAAGTCTCGGTGTCAGTGCTGCAAGTGCCAATAGTTAAGATTATAGCTCATATCTGTCTGCTGCTCTGCTGCAGGCAGTTTTTCAGCTAACAAGGACTGGGATGACGCTTAAAGGGATTGTTCACCCAAATATAAATTTGCTGCCATCATTTCTCAACCTTGTGCCCATTACAGACTGTTTTGTAAGGTAAAGTGGGATTAAAAACTCTGGAAAATCACAATTTACACAGTGCAAATAATGGACTCTAAAACATATCACATATGTAAAAGTGCTAATAATGAGAAAATAATGGTTTGAATGTAATATTAATATTTTATTATTATTCATTTTGGAGCTTAATACACCCAGTTATTTTTCATTAAATACCAAAACCAAAAATAAAACAAAATAATAAAATGAAATAATAATAAAATAATAATAAAATACAATTGAATTAAATTGAATAAAACAATAATAATAAGAAAATAATATTATAAAATAAAAAATAATTAAATAAAAAATAAAATAATAATAATATTAAATAAAATCAATTAATAAAAATAGAATAGAAATAGAATAATAATCAAATGAAGTTGAATTAAACTAAACAAATAAAATAAAATATTGGTGTTCTTTAAAAAATTAATTGGTTTATTTTTATATTTTATATACTTAATATTTGTTAAGAACCTATTTATGTGATCAGATTTATACATGACAGCTGAATAAATATGTTTGTTTGTTTGTTTTTGTATTATTATTATTTGACAATTCTGGAGTCCGAGGGTTCCAAAAAAAAAAAAAAAAATAAAATAAAATAAAATAAAATAAAATAAAATAAAATAAAATAAAATAAAATAAAATAAAATAAAATAATAATAAATATACTCATGGACATGTAATAGGTTTGCTTTAAAAAAAATAATAAAAATTTGTAAAAAAATAAAAAACAATAATTTTGACCCAATTTATTTTCATTTATAAATATAATAAAAAAG
Source organism: Danio rerio (assembly GCF_052040795.2). Taxonomy (NCBI): domain Eukaryota; kingdom Metazoa; phylum Chordata; class Actinopteri; order Cypriniformes; family Danionidae; genus Danio; species Danio rerio. The sequence goes on along the minus strand of NC_141023.1, from coordinate 44,338,772 downwards.
ACAAACACACCTAATATTATTAATAATAATAATAATAATAATAATAATAATAATAATAATAATAATAATAATAATAATAAAACACATACAGTAAGACTTAGAGGTTTTGTGGTCTAGAGTCATAATAATTGCAAAGAAACAGTAACAAACTGAATTAAACATGAATTTCTGAACTTAAATAGTTTCATGTAAAATGTACTTTAGTACTCTTTTAATTACAGTTTTATTAAATATATTATTTAATAAAAATTTTTGCAGGTACAAATCGTGATCTCATCCATCACAACACGACTAAAAGTTTCTAAAAGTTTTAATCATTGCTCTTTAATCCCGCCGCCTATTGTGCTTGTAATTGCTGTTTTAAGTCTGCTTTTTAAAACCTTAGCACTGAATTGTCAGGCTGCTCTGCAGGACCTTGGTCTGGCAGTTCTGTGGTGGCGTTATCCATTTGTCTCAGAACTTTCAGACTTTTTCATCCCATCTGAGAGGAAGTATCTCATGGATGACTGCTGTAATGGATGCCTGCTGCTCCTCCCCCTCCTCCTTAAAGAGACAGTTCATTAAAACACGTCAATACTGTCATCCTTTACTAACGCTCACGCCTTTCAACACCTCTAGGACTTTCATTATTTTGTAGAACACCATATTTTTATGCAGTTATAATGAAAAATAGATTGAAGCTTTCAAATTTTTCAACACTTTACGTATCTGGCTTAATGTGACTTATTACACTGCTCTCTGTAATACTTGATTGTAGTTGGTCAATCTCGACATTCCAAATTATGTTATTAACAGATAACAACTGCTGAAACTAATGACACCGGCTCATCTGGGTGCTACAAATCACCTTGACTGCTGGTGAATGCATTCGTATACATATTTATATGCTTATCCACCATAGGCTCATTCTGAAAACATAGCCCTAAATAAATTTCTGGAGATTGGGAATTATGTAACCAGATTTATATATGGCTGCATTTCGTCTTTAAAATAAATGCTATGATGGCGTTTATTTTCACGCTTAACAGCTGACTGCTTACCTCCTGACTACTTTTTCGATGTTACCAGTTTGCCCAGTCAACTTACTATTTAAGTTGGTGGACTTGAGACGCAGAAAGGAGTGAAATTTCGGTTCAAATATGGCAAAGTGCGGTTCCAGAAAGCGAGTTAGACAAAAACAGAAGCCTAAAAATAAAATAAACTAGTAAATAATAATTTTTAAGTGTAGAACACCTGTGCATAGTACGGCTTACCAATATGGCAGTGCGTGGCTTCACTTTTTATGTTGTAATGAGCAATCTAGTTTGCTATAGTTCAGTGTTGTCAAACCACTATTGGTTGGGTTTAGTTAAGGGTTTTGGTCAGTGGTTCACTGGGTGACCTTCACTTAAAATTAGGTCCCACTTTATATTAAGTGTCCTTAACTACTATGTACTTGCATTAAAAAAATAAATACAATGTACTTACTGTGTTTATGATGTATTTGAGAACACTTGTGGTGCTTTTGAGTTGGGATAGAGGTTGGGTTATGGACAGGTTTGGTGGTATGGGTAGGTTTAAGGGTGGGTTAAGGTGTAAGGGATGGTCAACAGTGTATTTACAAATGTAATTACCAAAGTTAATTACAGATGTAATTATATACTTGTATTTAATCAAGCATAAGTACACAGTAAATACATGCATTTACACAATAAGTACATTGTAATAACTATTAATTCCTGTGTAAGTACTTATTAGTTAAGACAACTTGATATAAAGTGGGACTTAAATATTATTATTATTATTATTATTATTATTATTATTATTATTATTATTATTATTATTATTATTATTATTATTATTATCATTATTTTGTTGTTGTATTGTTTGTTTTTTGTTCATTCAAACTACTTAGTTAAAATGAGCTGAAACAACACAATTCTTGAGATTTCATTGGGACACCTAAATATTTTTGTTCAACTCACATAAATTTGTTAAAAGTGTTAAGTTAACTTAATCAATTTGTGTTGGGACAGCATGAATGAATTGTGTGGAAACCTGCACTTTTCACAGTGTTTATGACCAATGGACATGCCCAATTAACATGTACAAGAAAGCCATGTGTATAAAATGTACATTAAAATGTACCCTAACTGACATATTTCAAATTCAAAAAAGAAAAAAAAAATGTAGACAGTGCCCTCTAGTGGATTTGTTATCTGAAACATGCAACAAAACATGCCAGGAGCAATGTATTTTCAATGAGCCTTTTGACCATAGAGCCACCATTATTTTAGTTGCACTGGGATTGTCTTCAGAAGCTACTGGTGCTGTGTTATTTTTATTTATTTATTTTATTTATTTATTTATTTATTTTTTTTTTTATTTATTTATTTTTTTTTTTTTTATTTTGTTTGTTTGTTTTGATACAAAATGCTGATACAATTATTCATTGTGCTTCTTTTGGTTGTATTTTCATTCAACTTGGCTAGTGATGCAAGCTTTCACTACTGTCTATTTTTCCCACGCAAGAAATCTAAACGCCCCCAGATATTGAGGAAAGAAATGGCACAGACAAGAAACACTGGACTCTAAATATGTCAAACCCATGTAGATCAATCTGCATCAGTCATAACTGGAGAACACTTTTCACTTACTTATTACAGTGAAAATGGTCATTCATCTGGTCTCTCCACAATTTCCCCTTATTCATGCAACATTTCTAGTACATATGGTTTCTTAGCATGGGTTTCTCTTGATGTTTCTTAGCATTTAAATTTATTTGGTGGGGAAGAGAATCAGAGAGCGATGATGTGGGTCTTCAAGAAGATTTATTTGCCCACATTCTTCTCCCCGTTCCTTTCTACTCTTCTTATCGCTGTAGGAAAGCAGTGAAGGCTCCCCAGTGAGGCCATGATGTCAAAACGACATAGAAAAATCTTCACAAATGCAAACTGATTTGATGCATTGATGTCCTTTTGACCACCAAAATAAGGACATAAGTATTATAATATAAGAAATGATTTATTAATCTGAAACCTTTAATTACAAATTGCAAATTCACACTAACTTTTGTGTTCTTACAATGGAGGAAAACTACCTTGATGTCAAAATGACATCTAACTGACATCAAAAATAGATTGCAGGAAAGTCATGTAATTTATTTTTGATGTGATTTTGACACCAATGTAAGATGTCAATTTGATATCAATGAGTTCTATTGATTCTTCTGTTGCCCTTCGACTGAAAAACTACAGCCAAAAGCTACAGAGTGTGGCATCATATCAACGATTCATTTGATGTCACAAACTAAAATGTTGGAAGGCACATAGTCTAAAACATAAAATTACAGTAAATCTTTTTATGGGATTTATGACACATTTTCCAGTAATTCACTTAATTTACATCACAATAAGCCATACATCACATGCAAAGTTCTCTTTAAGAAGTCCACAATAAACTTCACAGATCAAACAAAGCTTTTCATGGGATGAATTCATTTCACTTATCGCACAAAGACCTAATATGAAGCTTTTTGCTGTGCTTTTGTGTCCTTCTAGATGCTTGAATGGCATGAGGTGAGTAGGCATACATTATGACAGAATCTATATTTTTCGGTTGAAGTGTCCCTTTAAAAGATGGAGGCAGATTGCGTGTGTGGTTGTGAGAGACGGTCGGCTCTCCGTCATCATCAGCGTCTCCCTGACAGACTGACAGGAGCTGATTTTCTCTGACTCAGCTCACAGAGAGAGGCCATCACACCGACATACACAATCCCCCTTCAAATCTGTTATTTCACACCGGGGATTCGGTCTGACTTACTGAGACATTAATTGAAGAGCATGGGGCGAACGCTGCACGTTTATTTGGATCGAGAAAATAGGGGTGTCATGCTCTTGTATTTTTAGGGGGCATTAGTGTCACGCTTGGTGCTGCGGTTGAGATAAGACATGACAGAAAAAAGACACTTTTGAGTGACTTGGTGTCTTTTAGAAGTCTAAAACAGAATACAATGGTACAACAGTAGTATCAAACCTACAGGATTTGTATTATTATTATTATCATTATTATTATTTTACATTTGGTTTAGGAAACAAAGCAAAATGGCAGCCAAATATGGTTATTTTGTTCTATTACTTATGGATTTTTTATTTTTATTTTTATTTATTTATTTTTTTGAATCTATGGGTAACACTTTATTTTGACGGTCCATTTGTGTATTAGTAGACTGTCTGCTTAATATCTGTTAATATACTGCTCCTTCAACACACCTGACTATAAGAAACTTTTCAAATACATGTCAATTTACACTTACCCTAACCCTAACCCCAATCCTAACCCCAACCCCAACCTAACAGTTTACTTATAATCTAATTAGTATTAGTTGGCATGTAGATGCAATGAAACTTAAATTCAACAAGCAGACCATTAAAATAAAGTGTGATCATTGCATGTCACTGGAATTACTACAAATTAGCATGCTAAAATGAACTAAATGTAATTAGCCAAGTGTGTGGTGTTAGAAATCTGTAAAATTTGTTTGTCCAAAAGGTGAAATTCTTCACAAAATTTCTAAAATAAGCAGCAAAATTGCAGTTGAATCCTCAAATCCATTTTGGATGGAGTCTGTGTGCCAGTTTGTGACTGTAGTTTCTGAAGTGTAAAAATGGTTTTATAGCTGATTCATGAGACACCTGTTGTACCCTAAATGTGTACAGCCAAAATACAAGATGATTCATTTTATCAAATGTTGGTGTCATTTTAGAAAAAAAGTAATCAAACTTCAACATTAAAACTAACAAAGGCATGTTTCTCTCTTTCTCTCTCGCTACTGATATAATTATACATGGGTCATTTTTGACCTTTAAGTCAAATGAGAGAGTTAGAATTTACTAATGAATTAAATGCTTTATTGATTAATTGATTACACTTTTTTTATATATATGTATTGATTAAAAGTCTTTCTGAAAGCTGTGAAGAACCCCACATATTAAATAAAAGTGTGTCAGCGATTAAAGACATATTTTATTTCCTATTTGTTTGTTTATTTATTTATTTATTTATTCATTCATTCATTCATTCATTCATTCATTCATTCATTCATTCATTCATTTTCTTAACGGCTTAATCCCTTTTTTAATCCGGGGTCGTTACAGAGGAATAAACGACCAACTTATCCAGCACATTTTTACACAGCGGATGCCCTTCCAACCACAACCCATCGCTGGGAAACATCCACACACACATTCACACGACCACACTCATACACTACGGACAATTTAGCCTACCCAATTCACCTATACTGCATGTCCTTGGACTGTGGGGGAAACCAGAGCACCCAGAGGACACCCACACAAACGCAGGGAGAATATGCAAACTCCACACAGAAACACCAACTGAGCCGAGGATCGACCCAGCGACCTTCTTGCTGTGAGGCGACAGCACTACCTACTGCGTTGCCTATTTATTTATTTATTTATTTACTTAACTGACTATTTACTGATAAGTTATAGGGTCCCACTTTATATTAAGTGGAATTAACTAATATGTACTTAAGTCAAAAAATAAATACAATGTACTTGCTGTGTTTATAATGTATTTGAGAACACTTGTGGTGCTTTTGAGTTGGGATAGAGGTTGGGTTATGGACAGGTTTGGTGGTATGGGTAGGTTTAAGGGTAGATAAGGTGTAAGGGATGGTCAACAGTGTATTTACAAATGTAGTTACAAAGTTAATTACAGATGTAATTACATACATGTATTTAATCAAGCATAAGTACACAGTAAATACATGTATATACACAATAAGTACATTGTAACAAAGTATTAATTCTTGTGTAAGTACATAGTAGTTAAGGACACTTAATATAAAGTGGGACCACATAGATGTTAAGGTAAAGAATAATTTAGGACTTTGAGGTTTATTGGTTCATTAATTGGATGGTTTGTTCAATCATTATCAATTTATTTACTTGCTTACTTCAGTTTTTCATTTGTGGAAAGGTACTTTTCAAGAATAAATTGTTTGTCTATTTATTCATTCATTAATTAGTTTGTTCGTTCGTTCAGTCGTTCATTCATTTGTTCATTCATTCATTTGTTTGTTTGTTCTTTTGTTCCATTGTTTTTTGTTTGTATGTTAGTTAATTTGTTTCTTTGTTTGTTCATTCATTCATTCATTCATTCATTCATTCATTCATTCGTTCATTCATCTGTCCATATATTCATCCATCTGATGAATAATTACAGCAGAAACATGGAGACCTTCACTCAGCCTTAGCCTCATCTCTCCTGAGTGGCATGTTTAAGAAAACACCAAGACTTTGAAATTACCAGAGACGAGATGTTGGAAATTAGTGTTTCAGTCCATCTGCTTATCTGGTTCACATCTCAAGTAGTAATTTGAAATCAATCAAGCTCCCGTGCTGAAGGGAGAAAAAGGAAAGCCACTTTGCCCACAGTATCTGGGATTACACTCTCTCTCTCTCTCTCTCTCTCTCTCTCTCTCTCTCTCTCTCTCTCTCTCTCTCTCTCTCTCTCTCTCTCTCTCTCTCTCTCTCTTTCTAAAACCAGACTCACCTAACAAATGATCCCAATATCTGGTAGGGAGCACTTAGGCAGCATGAATAATTACAGGTTGTGGTGGGATAGTGTGTGCCTGTGCGTGTGTGTGTGTGTGTGTGTGTGTGTGTGTGTGTGTGTCACCGGCTGCACATTAAGGCAGTGTGGGACTTGAGGGCTGTCAGGCTGGGACTGTAGTCACATCTTTATTAATAATGAAAGACATATTCGGCCCCCTGCTGCGACTGAATCTCAGCGGCCTCGTAATATCTTGAAGAACAACAGGCGGAGCAGCTGTGGAGAACACAGCTCTCAAACTGCTCTTATTTTAGGACTCGCTGAGAGGACAGTGGAAGAGAGTCAGCAGATCAAAGATCAGCTAGAGCACTGATGTTGCTCGTAATGGAAACAAATAGTACACATTTGCTTTGGCATTTGAAATGACACTCTAAATATTAAATGAAAAGCTTAACTAAAAAAAAAAAAAAACTTATGTAAAATTTAAAGCTACATGCATAAACAAAACAAATGCTGCACATACAGTAAAAAGCACATAGCAAATGCAAACCTCAGTTTTGCTTTAAACATGCAAGACTTTGAGCTAAAATAAAAAAAACCTGAAAATGGTTAAGTATTAATAAGTACTTTAATAGTTCAATAGTAATGTTATAATAACACTTTCCCTGCAAAAAAAAAAGTTTCAATATAGAATGAAATACAATTATCTCTTAAAAAAAAAAAAATACTTTTTTTTTTTAAAGCTCCATTCTGTTTTATTTTGTAATATTTTAATAAGAATGCAACAATAACACTGTCGCAACAAAAAAAAAAAAGTGAAAATAGAATAACCATGTATACAGTGGTCCCTCTTTATTCGGAGTAACATTCTAAAATTAACCCGCAATAGGCGAAATTCGCAAATTAGTCAGCTTTAATTTTTACAATTATTATAGATGTTTTAAGGCTTTGAAACCCCTCACTACACACTTTAAACACTTTTCTCAGACAGGCATTCACTTTTCACACTTTTCTGTCTTGTTTAAACTCTCAAATTTCGAACTTTCGTAGAAAAAAGTCCAGTATTTTAGAATGAAACCACATCCAGTTGTCAGGCGCAAACATTCATCACTGTCAGCAAAAGGTTCATAAAGCTTTTTAGTTTTTGTGCAGATAATGTTGGCATCCAGCGTAATGTTCTTTTTACTGCAGTAACTGATCCACAAAACTAAAGCAAACTCCATCCTTAGAGGAGTCGGGCATATCGGATGTGCCAAGCACATGGGAGTTGGAAGTATCACACACTGGACATGCATATTGGTATGTTATTCAAAATGAAATGATTCAGATGGCACTCTGTGGTGGGGCAGAAATTTGAACAATGTCCTGAGTCATAGCCGGGCACCGCAGACAGCCGGCGACTTGTGGCACTGATGTGCATACCCTGATAGAAACCTATGTTTCTAAATCGAATAGCGTAACGCATCCAGTGTGTCACCGTTACAGCCTGCAAGTGATCAAAGATTTTTGTTATTTGGCAAGCTGTAGCATTCTGTACTATACAGAAGACAGTGAGGAGATTCATTGGCAATGGTCTAATCAGGATGCAGAACACAATGCGCTGTAAAAAAAAAATAAAATAAAAAAAAATTCTGGAAAACTGCGAGGACACGAAAGGTGAACTACGTTATAGCGAGAGACCATTGGATACATATATATACTTTTTCTTTAGGAAAAGAGTCTCTTTTGTGTTTCTTTTATCGTATAAATAAAATACGAAAAAATATTTTTTAAATATTACTTTATTTACTTTATTGTTACATCATAACATTACTACTACATTCTAAAAATGTAGCCCTATACTGTATACGTTTCTTTAGATCGCTAATTTTGTAGCCAGAGCTATTTATGGCTGAATAAATGAATACATGGTATGATGCCGTTCCTTTTCTCGTTTACCAGCTGACTGCTTACCTGCATGTGAAAAAAATAAATAAAATAAACAATGAAATAACAAGTTGCAAATGTGGTAAAATAAAAAAAAAATTTGGTAAAAATCAAGGGGCTTTTCTTTTTCTGTATTGCTTTTCAAAACACCGTGGTTGATTTTAGGGAAGGGGGTGATCGGGTCAATTGGTGCTTTTTAAAATACTATTGGTTGGGTTTAGGGTAGGGGGAGAGTGGGGGTATTGGTCGATTAGTCCTTAAGTTAGTTGGTCAACAGCAACCTCTGGCGGATTTACGTGAGAGCAGGAATAAATGGCACTCGCCAGATAAATTTGAGATCTGAAAAAGCTTGCACAGTGGCCTCTGGCAAATTCACGAAAACAAAAACTGCAACAAAACGTAGCTCCTGAGACGTATTTTGCTCCAGAAATGTATATAGGGGTACGTAATCAGAATGATCAGACTTACTTATTATTTATTTTTTTTAAGTTTATAAACCTATTTATTTATTTTTTTGCCAGTGAAAAGACACGAATGATCTGAAAGCAAATCCACAATCAAAACTCAACCATTTCAATATGAACATATTATGGAGTTTTTCAAAGACCAACCCATTTCAACCATGCTAAACACATTAATATTCTACTCCAAACCTCTCACTGTTTGTCACCCGTGGCCTCATTAAGCCCTATAACTTTTATGCATCTAAATAAATTGTAAAAGAAAATGTAATATGAAACTTAAATAAAAGATAATTAGGTCACCCTTAGGTCTTCTGAGCAAAAAAGAGCAACCTCTGAGCAATAAAACGTTCCTCCCGGCAGAGCCACCAAGTTTTGAGGTGGAAAAGATATTTTATAATGAGCGCAGTCTGGTTTATCTTGATGTAAAAACAGCTGTAAAGAAAGAAAGGACTTGGTGGATTCTCAGAGGATATTCTGTGAGATGCTTGCGTCAATTGCTTGCAAAAATAATGAACCTTTTAGATGGCAATAATCACTGCAGATTAGATCTACGCCAACAGAAAATCCATTAATAATGTGGCCATCATCAGCTTTTCTTTTTGCACAGTGGAGAGGTTTTCTCGCGCTCTGCAAGCGTCCAATGCACTGCACGGCTCATATGTTTCACCTTCCTCTACATGTAAACAAACCACATATAAACAAACAAAGATGACACAGCATCGCCAGGACCAAGATTTGTGGGATTCATGAATGACTTGTGTCTTTCCATGCATAATGACTGTAAAAGCCTTGACAGTGTTTACCAATGCTGCCCACCAGCCAGTGTGTGTGATGTCATGGAAATGTGTTTTGATTTATCCATAACTGCATCGTTGCATTTAAATAGCCATTAATCAGCATTGAGTGTCCAAAATGGCACAAGACGTATCCAGTTTTGACTGTCATTTTTGACACCTCCAGCTTGTGGGAATGATTATTTTTTTGCATCTATTCAACACATTTTAATGGACTGAGAAAACACATTGCAGAAGGACACAGTATTGTAAGCTACTGGATTATGTGGCAGACGTCTCTAGGCTTAAGAATAATATAGTGAACACAGTCAACCGATTGCACATTTGGTTTAATTAAAACTAACCCTGGTGTAACCATGCACATGAGAGCCATGATGTTAAGATGCTGTGTAAAGGGCAGCAAACTTAAACTTTTACATGCAGTGCTGCTCATCACGGTGAGTTCTAAAGAAGTTGACAGTGGGAGATTTTGCAATCCTGGATTAACATCTATGTTGAGCCTGGAATATCATTATTGTTTGAAAATGTAACCCATACCTAATACCTACCCATAAAACTACTAATACCTCTCCCAAACTGTAAAATATTCTCCAAATCAGCAGGGATTATTAGTTGGATAATAGTGGTTGAAGCACTAACTACTATATGCTACTACCACTACTACTACAACTCTGACATTAAGCCTAAACTTACCTAAACTTAACATAAACTGTAAACTAGTTAATTAATTTGGATTGGCTTACTGATGTTGGGAGCAACGCATTGGCACTGTGAGCAAGGCTCACAGCACAAAGGTTGCTGGTTCAAGCCTCGGCTGGGTCAATTGACATTTCTGTCAAAGTCCAAAGACATGCGCTAAAGGTAAATTAGGTAAGCTAAATTATCCGTAGCGTGTCTCTGTCTGTGTGTGTGTGTGTGTGTGTGTGTGTGTGTGTGTGTGAATGACTGTGTATGGATGTTTCCCAGTGATGGGTTGCAGCTGAAAGGGCATGCGCTGCGTAAAACATATACTGGATAAGTTGACGGTTCATTCCACTGTGGCAACCCCTGATTAATAAAGGGACTAAGCCGAAAAGAAAATGTATGAACAATTGATGTTGATGTAGGAATATGTCCAACCTGATGAAATAACCATTCAGTATACCCTCCTGCTGTACCCTGTGCTTTAAAAAATAATAAAAATAAAAATCATTTCTGAGAGCTGCATCTCATGTATTTAGATGCAAAGACATGTTCTGTGTGACTGGCCCCGTAGTGCAGTTCATTTGAAGAATACTGGTGTGCTCCAAACAAATGAACTCTGGTGTGGTTCAACTGAGATACAAATGCACCAGAAATCAAATGTATCTAAATAAAACCAACAACAGCACATGAAGTCACTATCTGACTATATGTTCTCAAGCATACCATTTTTTTAAAGGTTCAAGACACCCTGGAGAAATTTAATTTATTTATTTATTATTATTATTTTATTTTATTTTAACAGATTTGAGTGTTAAGCATCAGTTAAGACAACATTAGCACCTGTAAGCTTAAATTGTGTGGAAAACTAGTAGAGTGATGACGTGTCGGTTTCTCATTATTATTCATAGCAGAGTTTTCTTATCCTATGAGATGACCCTGCTTCTTTATTATTCATGACTGCACATGCAAGGAAGACCTGCCAAGGCGTGAGACTCAATCACTGGTGAGATCACATCCGCTCACGGCACGCAGTATTTAGCTGTTGATGAAGGGTTGTATGTGTTTGTTTCCATGATCCACAGGGTTTGTTGCATATTTTCCTCCACGATGCTGTCAGGGCCGATACAGCAAAGCTGTTAGTTTGCAGAAGCATTTTTGTCGAGAGAGATGCATGAGAATTAGAGAATGGCGGACTTTGTCTTTTTTACAGTTGAGTTCGCTACCATTCATACACATCACCTATGTCTGTGCTGCTGTGTTCGCCTATGTTTAAAAATCTTTGGATAAGCAGCAGGGCTAATGGCTGAAATAGATAAGGCAAGAGACCTGCTGCTCAGACCCAGGAAATAAGGAGGAGAGAAGTCCTCCTCATTTATATTGTTTATATAAACACAATTATTTTTATAATGATATAGCAAATTGTGGTTATGTGAATATAAAACTACGAATAACAAATGTAGCAGGGCATTAAATTGCTTACTGTTTATTTCTTTGCATTTTAACTCCATATAAAATCATATCAAATTGTCTTAATTTGTGAGCCAGCGGAGCCAGCGGAGCCAGCGGACAGTTGTTTGCTCCCCTCTTCATCCCCTGCCCTGACCTGAACCAAAAAACTTGTTTCATGGCCCTTTAACAATTTAATACAGAGCCTCAGACTTTTAGGTACCCCTGTATAATACAATTAGTGACCTTAATTACTAGGTACTAACATAATAAATACGTGCAATGCACTTATTGTGTTCATATTGGATTGCACAACATTTAAATGATTATATTGTGGTATGATATGGGTAAGGTTAGAGACTGGCTTCACTTGTTTTGTTAACTGCTTTTTCAAACTACTTCTATAAAATGAGTTAAAATAACACAATTATTAATTTGTTTTGGGAAAAACCTAGCTGTTGAATTCACTTGAATTTGTAAAAATGATAAAGTGAGCTTAATCAAATTATGTTGACACAACATGAAGGAATTCTGTGGCATTTTTTACCGTGTTGTTTAATTGGCTAATGAATAGACCACTGTTGCCCAATGACTTGACCAATTACCCTAAATTAACATAGTTATTAACCTAGTTAACCCGATTGATCTAGTAACCTAGTTATTAAGTTCTTAAATTACACTTTAAGCTGTAAAAACTACACAGAAAAAAAGATTTCTGCAAAATTGTTGCAAACAATTTATTGTAACTGGATTGAATTTAAACAGACTGATTATTTTTAGTAATGTTCAACTTAATTTGTTTAAATTTAACCCAAATAAAAGGTTCACAACCACTTAAAAAAATGTAAATCCAAAATATCATCCTTGAATCATTTAAATTAAAGCAAGTGCAGCAGTATATTCTGAGAGTTAAATGTGAAAAGCAGCTTATTTCTTAAACTCTTAAGGTTTATTTCTCTTTCAAAGAGATTGGTGTAGTGGTGTTGAAAAGCCATTGTCAAATTTATCAGTTGGGAACATTCTTTCTAAAAGGCTTGGCTTGATACAGCTCTACCTGTTTCAAGCAATTTTGAGTTCAAGGACCGGTCAACATGTCTCTTCACCAGAGCAGCGTCTGTGTGAACGCTGAAACAGCAGCAATAAGGCCAGAGGCGTCTCAATTTAGAGACCTGCTTCAAAGAAACAATCCAAGTCCCTCCATATTGGGGTGAAGTCAAACAAAAACATTTATGTAACATGACTCTAATTATTTATGTTTGACAATATTATCTCATAGTTTAGTCATTATTGTGAACTTTTACACACATTCTATCAACCACTTTTAAAATTATTAACATATTAAAACTATAATTTTGTACTTTGTGACAGGGAATCATGATCTTAATGAGTAAGTCATATTCAGTAACATTATTTGTTTGAAGAGTTTGTGGTATTTAAAAGCTAAACAACAACTTTAATTTGTATTCATTTTGAGTAATTTCATTAAAACAGTTCTCTCAAAAATTCATTCATAAGTTCAATGGCTGTATGTTACTATGTCAAGTATTGCCAAAACATGAGCAAACAGGCAATATTTTGAGTCACTAGGAGTTGATGCTGCATTTACACATTATTTTTATTATAATTTTAGTAATATTCTGGTAATGTCTTTAAATAAACCATTTTAGACCTATTTAATTATTCATTTATTATTTATGTACAATAATTAAGACATAAAATGAAAATATATTTATAAATATATAATCAACAATAAAAATCTAAATGAAAACTGTAAACGAAAAAGGAATGCATTGAATTTAAATGAAAAAGAAATGTATTGACTGTCTTAGTCCTATCACTTTAAAATAACAAACACTGAACATCCCTCTATATTAGGCTAAATCACTGCTTTATTTATTTA